>NC_060187.1:60759710-61014602 GCF_021184085.1 Oncorhynchus gorbuscha
TAGATCATGATTGATTCCAGAGAAGACCAATCCAGTCTGGCTAATTGAGAAAACACCTGAACTGTAGCCACATTTGTCTTGTCTGATTCAAAGAGGCTCTGTCTCGTATCCAGATCAATTTTGATCACAGCTGTCCAAGTGAAAAGAACATTCAGAGATTCATCATGTTACACCTGTGGGTGTAGATCAACATCATGAAGTAATAAACAGCGTGTTTTCTTTACATTGCCGGTTAACAGTACTGTTCATTTAGCATATTTCTATAGACACAGATCTCTTTGCATCTTCACTAGTCTGGGTCTTCAGAAGTCTGAGTTTGTCTTTTTTTTTAAGCACTACATCATATTTAGCTGTAAGTTCTGCATTCACATTTCACTTAGTTCCCTCTAGACTGGGAACAGTAGGTTCTCAACAGTAAAAAAAAAAAAAAAAAAAATCTGGCCCAAAATCAGTCTCTTACCATAGATAATGTTTTGGGGGGCAGATATTGACTTGTCAGCAAAACTATCAGGTAGTAGTACTGTTGCCTGACATTAGGCAGCTAATTGCCCTTTCCGACACCTTCATTATTTTTAATGGGAATCGGGGGTCTGCTGACCGTATAAAGGTTGCGTCGATACAGCCAGTGCTCTGTGACATAATGTGATGTTATGTCGCTCTAACCTGGATTTAAATACCATTTGGAATATTCACAATTATTTTAATTTTTTAAAATTTTTATACCCTGCCTGGAGTGTTAGATGGGCGGGTTTGAAGTTTTGGGACAATGTTATTGGTTCTATTGAGTCAGGTCAATGGCACAAAGATATTATACAAATGATTAAAGAAATACATCATCTAACCTAGGTTTGCTGAGATGCAGATCAAGAGACTTCAGGGAAAATCAACTTTCTTGATTGTGTTAGTTAGGGTTAGGGCGTATTAGAATATGCCTCAATCTACACTGCATCTATAAGTCATGGATATCAAATAAGATTGGGGAGAATGTGTTATGCTCCGAATGAAGTTATAATTTGCATGCTGAAATAACTGCATTAATTATGAATTCCTTTATTTCTGGAATGTACTGTAAATCTTAGCCTCATTTATTGTAAGCCTCATTTATCAAGTATGCTTATTCACAGTTGAACTAATTAAGAGTAATCAGAAACTATATGTGCTATATAGGCTAGCTATATCTTATTCTATCTGCTATATAGGCTATCTATATCTTATTCTATGTGCTATATAGGCTATCTATATATTATTCTATGTGCTATATAGGCTAGCTATAGCTTATTCTATGTGCTATATAGGCTAGCTATATCTTATTCTATGTGCTATATAGGCTAGCTATATCTTATTCTATGTGCTATATAGGCTAGCTATATCTTATTCTATGTGCTATATAGGCTATCTATAGATTATTCTATGTGCTATATAGGCTAGCTATAGCTTATTCTATGTGCTATATAGGCTAGCTATATCTTATTCTATGTGCTATATAGGCTAGCTATAGCTCATTCTATGTGCTATATAGGCTAGCTATAGCTCATTCTATGTGCTATATAGGCTAGCTATAGCTTATTCTATGTGCTATATAGGCTAGCTATATCTTATTCTATGTGCTATATAGGCTAGCTATAGCTCATTCTATGCGCTATATAGTTCACTGCTCAGAATTGATCAAAGTCAGAGCTTGATTAGAGCTCCAGATTTTAATGATTTAAATCACACATTCATCCCTAGGGCAACAGTACACAACCATACACAATTTTAGATTATAATTATAGAATTATCCTCACACACACACAGACTAAGGCATCTTCTTTGGATGGAGGCTGACATTTTCAAAACAACCAGAACCCTACAAGACAATACTGTCAAAAGACTAGAATGCGTGATTGCAATTCTCTGCATGCGGCAATCCACACCATCCTGTTAGAAAATCCCTCTTCTGTCCTCCCCACCACACAATACACTAATGGAATCTCACTCTAACGTGCATTACTGAACTGGCAAGACAACACAGACGTTTAGCAAGTGTGGTATCTAACACCACATCCAATTAGTTAGAAATATCACCACACAATAACCTGTTCCAATCTCCGTCTTAACCCAATTACAGGACTATTGCCACACAAATCACCCAGAGCAATCTCACCTTAAACCAAATTACGGGAAACATCACAAAACAATAAATCATTTACTTCTCCCCGTCATCTCATTCCAAATGAATTAGTGTCGGAATATGGGAATATTTTAGATCAGACACATGCCAAGATTTTTTCATACCTATTAATCAAATACCCACTGGTAATAGAGGGAGAGGAATCTTTTCATAGCGGTGTAAAACAGCTCCTGTAAGTGTCGTTAGGGAGCTGCCAGAGTGAAATGTGCGGTGAAAATCCCGCCTGACTGAGTCTTTACTGTCAGATGCGTGCGTCTAACATGGACTCTTTATTACCAGAAAATCCCAGCTGGAACAGCCGACCACATGCCAGCCCTAAATGACAACAAAATTGCCGTGATTCTCTTCATGGTGGCAGAAAAGTGGCACAGCGATGGTGAGTAGGGGGCATTGCACTGCGCCCACCACCGCCTACTCACTGTGCATCATGCTGGAATGCCTTACCAATTATGTTGCTTCCCGAAATGGTACGAGTCCCACAGTCCCGCTGCTAACCCACTGACACAACCCACTATTTCCTATACACAGGCAATTTAAAAAGGGATATTTCACAGGGTATGTGGTGGGCTTATTTGGCCATTGGCGGTCTCACCAAGCTCATAACCACTTATTGTCATGCAGTGTGCAGTGGCACCCGCACTGCAAGAGCATCTTATTAGAATGATTCGAGGTATGTGCCTCCCTGGAACGGATCCCTAATGAGTCGAATATCACATTAGCGCCAAATCCTTACCGCCACAATATCACACAGCAACTGACCCTGAAACAGTTTTACAACGCCCACTCGCCGAGAATAGTTTTTTATTGGCAGGGATAAAACCTGCCATTTACTCCTTAATCGAATCATCTGTCCCGCGAATCAATCCACCTCGATCACCGCCTGTTTCCATCCTTTTCCTTCCATCCTCCTCCTCCCTCTTGCCATCTGTCTCTCTTTCTCCCACTCCCTCTCTCTATGCACCCTTCTTCAATCATATTCTCATAACTCGTATTCTCTCCGGCCTGTCCACTTTCATATACTCTTTATCTCTCTAGCTCCTTCCCCCTGTCTCCCACTCACTCCCTTTGAATTAAACAGTACATAGTAGAACATCTCATTCCAAAATCATATGGGCATTAATATGGAGTTGGTCATCCCTTTGGTGCTACAACAGCCTCCGCTCTTCTGGGAAGGCTTTCCACTAGATGTTGGAAATTTGCTGCGGGGACTTGCTTCCATTCAGCCACAAGAGCATTAGTGAGGTCGGGCACTGGTGTCGGGCGATGATGCCTAGCTCGCAGTCGGCATTCCATTTCATCCTAAAAGTGTTCGATGGGGTTGAGGTCAGCGCTCTGTGCAGGCCAGTCAAGTTATTCTACACCGATCTCGACAAACCATTTCTGTATGGACCTTGCTTTGTGCATGTGGGCATTGTCATGTTGAAACAGGAAAGGGCCTTCTTCAAACTGTTGCCACAAAGTTGGAAGCACAGAATGGTCTAGAATGTCATTGTATGCTGTAGTGTTAAGATTTCCCTAAACTGGAAAGAAGGGGCCTAGCCCGAACCGTCAAAAACAGCCCCAGACCATTATTCCTCCTCCACCAAACTTGACAGTTGGCACTATGCATTGGGGCAGGTAGCGTTCTCCTGGTATCCACCAATCCCAGATTCGTCCGTTGGATTGCCAGATGGTGATGCGTGATTCATCACTCCAGAGAACGCGTTTCCAATGCTCCAGAATCCGATGTGGCGAGCTTTCCACCACTCCAGCAGATGCTTGGCATTGCACATGGTGATCGTAGGCTTGTGAAGGCTGCTCGGCCATGGAAACCCATTTCATGAAGCTCCCGCCGAACAGTTATTGTGCTGACGCTGCGTCCAGAAACAGTTTGGAACTCAGTAGTGAGTGTTGCATCCGAAGACAGACGATTTTTACACGCTACATGCTTCAGGACTCGGCGGTCCCATTCTCTGAGCTTGTGTGTCCTACTACTTCGCGGCTGAGCCGTTGTTGCTCTTCGTAATTTCCACTTCACAATAACAGAACTTACAGTTGACTAGGGCAGCTCTAGCAGGCGAAAAATTGGACAAACTGACCTGTTGGAAACCCTAACCCTACGACGGTGTCACGTTGAAAGTCACTTATCTCTTCAGTAAGGCCATTCTACTGCCAATGCTTGTCTATGGAGATTACAAGGCTGTGTGCTCAATTTTACGCATGTCAGCAACGTGTGTGGCTCAAATCCACTCATTTGAAGGGGTGTCCACATACTTTTGTATATACAGTATAGTGTATGACGCTCTGCCTTGAATCACTATGAAATGAGCAGTAGGAGGGCAATGCATGGAAAGTATCCGTTGATATCTCAGCAACATGTTTCTCTCAGTCTCAACGGCTGACTCCCCGTGTCGTGAGTCACCCTTCTCTCACCCTGTCTCTCACCCTGTCTCTTGCTCCCTCCCTCTGTCTATGTACATCTGCTACTCTCTATCCCACTCCCTCTATCTGGTTCCCTCTCTCCCACTCCCTCTATCTGGTTCTCTCTCTCCCCTCCCTCTATCTGGTTCCCTCTCTCCCACTCCCTCTATCTGGTTCCTTCTCTCCCACTCCCTCTATCTGGTTCCCTCTCTCCCACTCCCTCTATGTGGTTCCCTCTCTCCCACTCCCTCTATCTGGTTCCTTCTCTCCCACTCCCTCTATCTGGTTCCTTCTCTCCCACTCCCTCTATCTGGTTCCCTCTCTCCCACTCCCTCTATCTGGTTCTCTCTCTCCCCTCCCTCTATCTGGTTCCCTCTCTCCCACTCCCTCTATCAGGTTCCTTCTCTCCCACTCCCTCTATCTAGTTCCCTCTCTCCCACTCCCTCTATCTGGTTCCTTCTCTCCCACTCCCTCTATCTGGTTCCTTCTCTCCCACTCCCTCTATCTGGTTCCCTCTCTCCCACTCCCTCTATCTGGTTCTCTCTCTCCCCTCCCTCTATCTGGTTCCCTCTCTCCCACTCCCTCCCTCAGGTTCCTTCTCTCCCACTCCCTCTATCTGGTTCCCTCTCTCCCACTCCCACTATCTGGTTCCCTCTCTCCCACTCCCTCTATCTGGTTCCTTCTCTCCCACTCCCTCTATCTGGTTCTCTCTCTCCCACTCCCTCTATCTGGTTCCCTCTCTCCCACTCCCTCTATCTGGTTCCTTCTCTCCCACTCCCTCTATCTGGTTCCCTCTCTCCCACTCCCTCCCTCTCTCCCACTCCCTCTATCTGGTTCCTTCTCTCCCACTCCCTCTATGTGGTTCCCTCTCTCCCACTCGCTCTATCCGGTTCCCTCTCTCCCACTCCCTCTATCCGGTTCCCTCTCTCCCACTCCCTCAAATCTGGTTCCCTCTCTCCCACTCCCTCTATCTGGTTCCTTCTCTCCCACTCCCTCTATCTGGTTCTCTCTCTCCCACTCCCTCTATCTGGTTCCCTCTCTCCCACTCCCTCTATCTGGTTCCCTCTCTCCCACTCCCTCTATCTGGTTCCCTCTCTCCCACTCCCTCTATCTGGTTCCTTCTCTCCCACTCCCTCTATCTGGTTCTCTCTCTCCCACTCCCTCTATCTGGTTCCTTCTCTCCCTCCCTCTATCTGGTTCCCTCTCCCTCTCTGGTTCCCTCTCTCCCACTCCCTCTATCTGGTTCCCTCTCTCCCACTCCCTCTATCTGGTTCCTTCTCTCCCACTCCCTCTATCTGGTTCCCTCTCTCCCCTCTACTCCCTCTATCTGGTTCCCTCTCTCCCACTCCCTCTATCTGGTTCCTTCTCTCCCACTCCCTCTATCTGGTTCCCTCTCTCCCACTCCCTCTATCTGGTTCCCTCTCTCCCCACTCCCTCTATCTGGTTCCCTCTCTCCCACTCCCTCTATCTGGTTCCCTCTCTCCCACTCCCCTCTATCTGGTTCCTTCTCTCCCACTCCCTCTATCTGGTTCCTTCTCTCCCACTCCCTCTATCTGGTTCCCTCCCTCTATCTCCCCCACTCCCTCTATCTGGTTCTCTCTCTCCCCTCCCTCTATCTGGTTCCCTCTCTCCCACTCCCTCTATCTGGTTCCTTCTCTCCCACTCCCTCTATCTGGTTCCCTCTCTCCCACTCCCTCTATCTGGTTCTCTCTCTCCCCTCCCTCTATCTGGTTCCCTCTCTCCCACTCCCTCTATCTGGTTCCTTCTCTCCCACTCCCTCTATCTGGTTCCCTCTCTCCCACTCCCACTATCTGGTTCCCTCTCTCCAACTCCCTCTATCTGGTTCCCTCTCTCCCACTCCCTCTATCCGGTTCCCTCTCTCCCACTCCCTCTATCTGGTTCCTTCTCTCCCACTCCCTCTATCTGGTTCTCTCTCTCCCACTCCCTCTATCTGGTTCCTTCTCTCCCACTCCCTCTATCTGGTTCCCTCTCTCCCACTCCCTCTATCTGGTTCCCTCTCTCCCACTCCCTCTATCTGGTTCCTTCTCTCCCACTCCCTCTATCTGGTTCCCTCTCTCCCACTCCCTCTATCTGGTTCCCTCTCTCCCACTCCCTCTATCTGGTTCCTTCTCTCCCACTCCCTCTATCTGGTTCCCTCTCTCCCACTCCCTCTATCTGGTTCCCTCTCTCCCACTCCCTCTATCTGGTTCCCTCTCTCCCACTCCCTCTATCTGGTTCCCTCTCTCCCACTCCCTCTATCTGGTTCCTTCTCTCCCACTCCCTCTATCTGGTTCCTTCTCTCCCACTCCCTCTATCTGGTTCCCTCTCTCCCACTCCCTCTATCTGGTTCTCTCTCTCCCCTCCCTCTATCTGGTTCCCTCTCTCCCACTCCCTCTATCTGGTTCCTTCTCTCCCACTCCCTCTATCTGGTTCCACTCCCTCTATCTGGTTCTCTCTCTCCCCTCCCTCTATCTGGTTCCCTCTCTCCCACTCCCTCTATCAGGTTCCTTCTCTCCCACTCCCTCTATCTGGTTCCCTCTCTCCCACTCCCACTATCTGGTTCCCTCTCTCCCACTCCCTCTATCTGGTTCCTTCTCTCCCATTCCCTCTTTCTGGTTCCCTCTCTCCCACTCCCTCTATCTGGTTCCTTCTCTCCCACTCCCTCTATCTGGTTCTCTCTCTCCCACTCCCTCTATCTGGTTCCCTCTCTCCCACTCCCTCTATCTGGTTCCTTCTCTCCCACTCCCTCTATGTGGTTCCCTCTCTCCCACTCGCTCTATCCGGTTCCCTCTCTCCCACTCCCTCTATCCGGTTCCCTCTCTCCCACTCCCTCGAATCTGGTTCCCTCTCTCCCACTCCCTCTATCTGGTTCCCTCTCTCCCACTCCCTCTATCTGGTTCCTTCTCTCCCACTCCCTCTATCTGGTTCTCTCTCTCCCACTCCCTCTATCTGGTTCCTTCTCTCCCACTCCCTCTATCTGGTTCCCTCTCTCTCACTCCCTCTATCTGGTTCCCTCTCTCCCACTCCCTCTATCCAGTTCCCTCTCTCCCACTCCCTCAAATCTGGTTCCCTCTCTCCCACTAACTCTATCTGGTTCTCTCTCTCCCACTCCCTCTATCTGTTTCTCTCCCTCCCACTCCTTCTATCTGGTTCCCTCTCTCCCACTCCCTCTATCCGGTTCCCTCTCTCCCACTCCCTCTATCCGGTTCCCTCTCTCCCACTCCCTCTATCTGGTTCCCTCTCTCCCACTAACTCTATCTGGTTCTCTCTCTCCCACTCCCTCTATCTGGTTCTCTCTCTCCCACTCCCTCTATCTGGTTCCCTCTCTCCCACTCCCTCTATCTGGTTCCTTCTCTCCCACTCCCTCTATCTGGTTCCCTCTCTCCCACTCCCTGTATTTGGTTCCCTCTCTCCCACTCCCTCTATCTGGTTCCTTCTCTCCCACTCCCTCTATGTGGTTCCCTCTCTCCCACTCGCTCTATCCGGTTCCCTCTCTCCCACTCCCTCTATCCGGTTCCCTCTCTCCCACTCCCTCGAATCTGGTTCCCTCTCTCCCACTCCCTCTATCTGGTTCCCTCTCTCCCACTCCCTCTATCTGGTTCCTTCTCTCCCACTCCCTCTATCTGGTTCCTTCTCTCCCACTCCCTCTATCTGGTTCCCTCTCTCCCACTCCCTCTATCTGGTTCTCTCTCTCCCCTCCCTCTATCTGGTTCCCTCTCTCCCACTCCCTCCCTCAGGTTCCTTCTCTCCCACTCCCTCTATCTGGTTCCCTCTCTCCCACTCCCACTATCTGGTTCCCTCTCTCCCACTCCCTCTATCTGGTTCCTTCTCTCCCACTCCCTCTATCTGGTTCTCTCTCTCCCACTCCCTCTATCTGGTTCCCTCTCTCCCACTCCCTCTATCTGGTTCCTTCTCTCCCACTCCCTCTATCTGGTTCCCTCTCTCCCACTCCCCACTCCCTGTCTGGTTCCCTCTCTCCCACTCCCTCTATCTGGTTCCTTCTCTCCCACTCCCTCTATCTGGTTCCCTCTCTCCCACTCCCTCTATCCGGTTCCCTCTCTCCCACTCCCTCTATCCGGTTCCCTCTCTCCCACTCCCTCGAATCTGGTTCCCTCTCTCCCACTCCCTCTATCTGGTTCCCTCTCTCCCACTCCCTCTATCTGGTTCCCTCTCTCCCACTCCCTCTATCTGGTTCCCTCTCTCCCTCTCCCCTCTCTCCCACTCCCTCTATCTGGTTCCCTCTCTCCCACTCCCTCTATCTGGTTCCTTCTCTCCCACTCCCTCTATCTGGTTCTCTCTCCCACTCCCTCTATCTGGTTCCTCTCTCCCACTACCTCTATCTGGTTCCCTCTCTCCCACTCCCTCTTTCTGGTTCCCTCTCTCCCACTCCCTCTATCTGGTTCCTTCTCTCCCACTCCCTCTATCTGGTTCCCTCTCTCCCACTCCCTCTATCTGGTTCCCTCTCTCCCACTCCCTCTATCTGGTTCCCTTCTCTCCCACTCCCTCTATCTGGTTCCCTCTCTCCCACTCCCTCTATCTGGTTCCCTCTCTCCCACTCCCTCTATCTGGTTCCCTCTCTCCCACTCCCTCTATCTGGTTCCCTCTCTCCCACTCCCTCTATCTGGTTCCCTCTCCCACTCCCACTCCCTCTATCTGGTTCCCTCTCTCCCACTCCCTCTATCTGGTTCCCTCTCTCCCACTCCCTCTATCTGGTTCCTTCTCTCCCACTCCCTCTATCTGGTTCCCTCTCTCACACTCGTTCCTCTTCCCTCTCCCCACTCCCTCTATCTGGTTCCCTCTCTCCCACTCCCTCGATCTGGTTCCCTCTCTCCCACTCCCTCTATCTGGTTCCCTCTCTCTCCCACTCCCTCTATCTGGTTCCCTCTCTCCCACTCCCTCTATCTGGTTCCTTCTCTCCCACTCCCTCTATCTGGTTCTCTCTCTCCCACTCCCTCTATCTGGTTCCTTCTCTCCCACTCCCTCTATCTGGTTCCCTCTCTCACTCCCTCTATCTGGTTCCCTCTCTCCCACTCCCTCTATCCAGTTCCCTCTCTCCCACTCCCTCAAATCTGGTTCCCTCTCTCCCACTAACTCTATCTGGTTCCTCTCTCCCACTCCCTCTATCTGTTTCTCTCCCTCCCACTCCTTCTATCTGGTTCCCTCTCTCCCACTCCCTCTATCCAGGTTCCCTCTCTCCCACTCCCACTCTATCTGGTTCCCTCTCTCCCACTCCCTCTATCTGGTTCCCTCTCTCCCACTCCTCTATCTGGTTCTCTCTCTCCCACTCCCTCTATCTGGTTCCTCTCTCCCACTCCCTCTATCTGGTTCCCTCTCTCCCACTCCCTCTATCTGGTTCCCTCTCTCCCACTCCCTCTATCTGGTTCCCTCTCTCCCACTCCCTCTATCTGGTTCCCTCTCTCCCTCCCTCTATCTGGTTCCCTCTCCCACTCCCTCTATCTGGTTCCCTCTCTCCCACTCCCTCTATCTGGTTCCCTCTCTCCCACTCCCTCTATCTGGTTCCCTCTCTCCCACTCCCTCTATCTGGTTCCCTCTCTCCCACTCCCTCTATCTGGTTCCCTCTCTCCCATCCCTCTATCTGGTTCCCTCTCTCCCACTCCCTCTATCTGGTTCCCTCCCACTCTCCCACTCCCTATCTGGTCTGGTTCCCCTCTCCCACTCCCTCTATCTGGTTCCCTCTCTCCCACTCCCTCTATCTGGTTCCTTCCCTCTCTCCCTCCCACTCCCTCTATCTGGTTCCCTCTCTCCCACTCCCTCTATCTGGTTCCCTCTCTCCCCTCCCTCTATCTGGTTCCTCTCTCCCACTCCCTCTATCTGGTTCCCTCTCTCCCATCTGGTTCCTCTATCTGGTTCCCTCTCTCCCACTCCCTCTATCTGGTTCCCTCTCTCCCACTCCCTCTATCTGGTTCCCTGGTTCCCTCTCTCCCACTCCCTCTATCTGGTTCCCTCTCTCCCACTCCCTCTATCTGGTTCCCTCTCTCTCCCACTCCCTCTATCTGGTTCTCTCTCTCCCACTCCCTCTATCTGGTTCCCTCTCCCACTCCCACTCCCTCTATCTGGTTCCCTCTTCCCACTCCCTCTATCTGGTTCCTCTCTCCCACTCCCTCTATCTGGTTCCATCTCTCTCCCACTCCTCCTCTCCCACTCCCTCTATCTGGTTCCATCTCTCCACTCCCTCTATCTGGTTCCCTCTCTCCCCTCTACTCCCTCTATCTGGTTCCCTCTCTCCCACTCCCTCTATCTGTTCCCTCTCTCCCACTCCCTCTATCTGGTTCCCTCTCTCCCACTCCCTCTATCTGGTTCCCTCTCTCCCACTTCCCATCTCTCCCTCCCTCTATCTGGTTCCCTCTCTCCCACTCCCTCTATCTGGTTCCCTCTCTCCCTCTACTCCCTCTATCTGGTTCCCTCTCTCCCTCCCTCTATCTCCCTCTATCTGGTTCCCTCTCTCCCACTCCCTCTATCTGGTTCCCTCTCTCCCACTCCCTCTATCTGGTTCCCTCTCTCCCACTCCCTCTATCTGGTTCCCTCTCTCCCACTCCCTCTATCTGGTTCCCTCTCCACTCCCTCTATCTCCCTCTATCTGGTTCCCTCTCTCCCACTCCCTCTATCTGGTTCCATCTCCAACTCCCTCTATCTGGTTCCCTCTCTCCCACTCCCTCTATCTGGTTCCCTCTATCTGGTTCCCTCTCTCCCACTCCCTCTATCTGGTTCCCTCTCCCTCCCACTCCCTCTATCTGGTTCCCTCTCTCCCACTCCCTCTATCTGGTTCCCTCTCTCCCACTCCCTCTATCTGGTTCCCTCTCCCACTCCCTCTATCTGGTTCCCTCTCTCCCACTCCCTCTATCTGGTTCCCTCTCTCCCTCCCTCTATCTGGTTCCCTCTCTCCACTCCCTCTATCTGGTTCTCTGGTTCCTCCCATCTGGTTCTCTCTCTCCCACTCCCTCTATCTGGTTCCATCTCCTCCCTCTATCTGGTTCTCTCTCTCCCCACTCCCTCTATCTGGTTCCCTCTCTCCCACTCCCTCTATCTGGTTCCTCTCTCCCTCCCTCTATCTGGTTCCCTCCCCACTCCCTCTATCTGGTTCCCTCTCCCTCCCACTCCCTCTATCTGGTTCCCTCTCTCCCACTCCCTCTATCTGGTTCCCTCTCTCCCACTCCCTCTATCTGGTTCCCTCTCTCCCACTCCCTCTATCTGGTTCCTCTCTCCCTCTATCTGGTTCCCTCTCTCCCACTCCCTCTATCTGGTTCCTCTATCTCTATCTGGTTCCCTCTCCCACTCCCTCTATCTGGTTCCCTCTCTCTGGTTCCACCCACTCCCTCTATCTGGTTCCCTCTCTCCCACTCCCTCTATCTGGTTCCTCTCTCCCACTCCCTCTATCTGGTTCCCTCTCCCACTCCCTCTATCTGGTTCCCTCTCTCCCACTCCCTCTATCTGGTTCCCTCTCTCCCACTCCCTCTATCTGGTTCCCTCTCTCCCACTCCCTCTATCTGGTTCCCTCTCTCCCACTCCCTCTATCTGGTTCCCTCTCCCCCACTCCCTCTATCTGGTTCCCTCTCTCCACTCCCTCTATCTGGTTCCCTCTCCCTCCCTTCCACTCCCTCTATCTGGTTCCCTCTCTCCACTCCCTCTATCTGGTTCCCTCTCTCCCAACTCCCTCTATCTGGTTCCCTCTCTCCCACTCCCTCTATCTGGTTCCCTCTCTCCCACTCCCTCTATCTGGTTCCCTCTCTCCCACTCCCTCTATCTGGTTCCCTCTCTCTGGTTCCCCCCACTCCCTCTATCTGGTTCCCTCTCTCCCACTCCCTCTATCTGGTTCCATCTTTCCACTCCCTCTATCTGGTTCCCTCTCTCCCACTCCCTCTATCTGGTTCCCTCTCCCCACTCCCTCTATCTGGTGGTTCCTCTCTCTCCATCTGGTTCCCTCTCCCCTCCCACTCCCTCTATCTGGTTCCCTTCTCCCACTCCCTCTATCTGGTTCCCTCTCTCCCACTCCCTCTATCTGGTTCCCTCTCTCCAACTCCCTCTATCTGGTTCCTCTCTCCCACTCCCTCTATCTGGTTCCATCTCTTCCCCTCTCTCCACTCCCTCTATCTGGTTCCATCTCTCCCACTCCCTCTATCTGGTTCCTCTCTCCCACTCCCTCTATCTGGTTCCCTCTCTCCCACTCCCTCTATCTGGTTCCTCTCTCCCCTCCCTCTATCTGGTTCCCTCTCTCCCACTCCCTCTATCTGGTTCCCTCTCTCCCACTCCCTCTGGTTCCCTCTCTCCTCCCTCTATCTGGTTCCTCTCTCCCACTCCCTATCTGGTTCCCTCTCCCACTCTCCCTCCCACTCCCTCTATCTGGTTCCCTCTCTCCCACTCCCTCTATCTGGTTCCATCTCTCCAACTCCCTCTCCCTCCTGGTTCCTCTCTCCCCTCCCTCTATCTGGTTCCCTCTCTCCCATTCCCTCTATCTGGTTCCCTCTCTCCCACTCCCTCTATCTGGTTCCCTCTCTCCCACTCCCTCTATCTGGTTCCCTCTCTCCCACTCCCTCTATCTGGTTCTCTCTCTCCAACTCCCTCTATCTGGTTCCTTCTCTCCCACTCCCTCTATCTGGTTCCATCTTTCCTACTCCCTCTATGTGGTTCCATCTTTCCAACTCCCTCTATCTGGTTCTCTCTCCCACTCCCTATCTGGTTCCATCTTTCCATCTCTATCTGTTCCATCTTTCCAACTCCCTCTATCTGGTTCTCTCTCTCCCACTCCCTCTATCTGGTTCCATCTTTCCAACTCCCTCTATCTGGTTCCCTCTCTCCCACTCCCTCTATCTGGTTCCCTCTCTCCCACTCCCTCTATCTGGTTCCCTCTCTCCCACTCCCTCTATCTGGTTCCCTCTCTCCCACTCCCTCTATCTGGTTCCCTCTCTCCCACTCCCTCTATCTGGTTCCCTCTCTCCCACTCCCTCTATCTGGTTCCCTCTTTCCCACTCCCTCTATCTGGTTCTCTCTCTCCAACTCCCTCTATCTGGTTCTCTCTCTCCCACTCCCTCTATCTGGTTCCCTCTCTCCCACTCCCTCTATCTGGTTCCATCTTTCCAACTCCCTCTATCTGGTTCTCTCTCTCCCACTCCCTCTATCTGGTTCCCTCTCTCCCATTCCCTCTATCTGGTTCCCTCTCTCCCACTCCCTCTATCTGGTTCCCTCTCTCCCACTCCCTCTATCTGGTTCCCTCCCACTCCCTCTCCCACTCCCTCTATCTGGTTCTCTCTCTCCCAACTCCCTCTATCTGGTTCCTTCTCTCCCACTCCCTCTATCTGGTTCCATCTTTCCTATCTCCCTCTATCTGGTTCCATCTTTCCAACTCCCTCTATCTGGTTCCTCTCTCCCACTCCCTCTATCTGGTTCCATCTCTCCCACTCCCTCTATCTGGTTCTCTCTCTCCCACTCCCTCTATCTGGTTCCATCTCTCCCACTCCCTCTATCTGGTTCCCTCTCCCACTCCCTCTATCTGGTTCCCTCTCTCCCACTCCCTCTATCTGGTTCCCTCTCTCCCACTCCCTCTATCTGGTTCCTCTCTCCAACTCCCTCTATCTGGTTCTCCTCTCCCACTCCCTCTATCTGGTTCCCTCTCCCACTCCCACTCCTGGTTCCCTCTCTCCCACTCCCTCTATCTGGTTCCATCTTTCCCACTCCCTCTATCTGGTTCCCTCCCACTCCCTCTATCTGGTTCCCTCTCTCCCACTCCCTCTATCTGGTTCCCTCTCTCCCACTCCCTCTATCTGGTTCCCTCTCTCCCACTCCCTCTATCTGGTTCCCTCTCTCCCACTCCCTCTATCTGGTTCCCTCTCTCCAACTCCCTCTATCTGGTTCCCTCTCTCCCACTCCCTCTATCTGGTTCCATCTTTCCTACTCCCTCTATGTGGTTCCATCTTTCCAACTCCCTCTATCTGGTTCTCTCTCTCCCACTCCCTCTATCTGGTTCCATCTTTCCAACTCCCTCTATCTGGTTCTCTCTCTCCCACTCCCTCTATCTGTTCTCATCTCTCCCACTCCCTCTATCTGGTTCCCTCTCCCCACTCCCTCTATCTGGTTCCCTCTCTCCCACTCCCTCTATCTGGTTCCCTCTCTCCCACTCCCTCTATCTGGTTCCATCTCTCCCACTCCCTCTATCTGGTTCCTCTCTCCCACTCCCTCTATCTGGTTCCATCTCCCAACTCCCTCTATCTGGTTCCCTCTCTCCCAACTCCCACTATCTGGTTCCCTCTCTCCCACTCCCTCTATCTGGTTCCCTCTCTCCCACTCCCTCTATCTGGTTCCTCTCTCCAACTCCCTCTATCTGGTTCCCTCTCTCCCACTCCCTCTATCTGGTTCCATCTCTTCCAACTCCCTCTATCTGGTTCCCTCTCTCCCACTCCCCCTCTCTCCCACTATCTGGTTCCCTCTCTCCCACTCCCTCTATCTGGTTCCCTCTCTCCCACTCCCTCTATCTGGTTCCCTCTCTCCTGGTTCCTCTCTCCCTCTATCTGGTTCCCTCTCTCCCACTCCCTCTATCTGGTTCCCTCTCTCCCACTCCCTCTATCTGGTTCCCTCTCTCCCACTCCCTCTATCTGGTTCTCTCTCTCTCCCACTCCCTCTATCTGGTTCCTCTCTCCCAACTCCCTCTATCTGGTTCCCTCTCTCCCACTCCCTCTATCTGGTTCCATCTTTCCAACTCCCTCTATCTGGTTCCTCTCTCCCACTCCCTCTATCTGGTTCCATCTTTCCAACTCCCTCTATCTGGTTCCATCTTTCCAACTCCCTCTATCTGGTTCCCTCTCCCCACTCCCTCTATCTGGTTCCATCTCTCCCACTCCCTCTATCTGGTTCCCTCTCTCCCACTCCCTCTATCTGGTTCCCTCTCTCCCACTCCCTCTATCTGGTTCCCTCTCTCCCACTCCCTCTATCTGGTTCCCTCTCCTCCCACTCCCTCTATCTGGTTCTCTCTCTCCCCACTCCCTCTATCTGGTTCCATCTTTCTGGTTCCATCTTTCCAACTCCCTCTATCTGGTTCCCTCTCTCCCACTCCCACTATCTGGTTCCCTCTCTCCCACTCCCTCTATCTGGTTCCCTCTCTCCCACTCCCTCTATCTGGTTCTCTCTCTCCAACTCCCTCTATCTGGTTCCCTCTCTCCCACTCCCTCTATCTGGTTCCATCTTTCCAACTCCCTCTATCTGGTTCCATCTTTCCCACTCCCTCTCTCCCACTCTGGTTCCCTCTCTCCCACTCCCTCTATCTGGTTCCCTCTCTCCCACTCCCTCTATCTGGTTCCCTCCTCCCACTCCCTCTATCTGGTTCCCTCTCTCCCACTCCCTCTATCTGGTTCCCTCTCTCCCACTCCCTCTATCTGGTTCCCTCTCCCACTCCCTCTATCTCCCTCTATCTGGTTCTCTCTCTCCCACTCCCTCTATCTGGTTCCCTCTCTCCAACTCCCTCTATCTGGTTCCCTCTCTCCCACTCCCTCTATCTGGTTCCATCTTTCCAACTCCCTCTATCTGGTTCTCTCTCTCCCACTCCCTCTATCTGGTTCCATCTTTCCAACTCCCTCTATCTGGTTCTCTCTCTCCCACTCCCTCTATCTAGTTCCCTCTCTCCCACTCCCTCTATCTGGTTCCCTCTCTCCCTATCTGGTTCCCCTCTCCCACTCCCTCTATCTGGTTCCCTCTCTCCCACTCCCTCTATCTGGTTCCCTCTCTCCCACTCCCTCTATCTGGTTCCCTCTCTCCCACTCCCTCTATCTGGTTCCCTCTCTCCCACTCCCTCTATCTGGTTCCCTCTCTCCCACTCCCTCTATCTGGTTCCCTCTCTCCCACTCCCTCTATCTGGTTCCCTCTCCCTCTCTCCCACTCCCTCTATCTGGTTCCCTCTCTCCCACTCCCTCTATCTGGTTCCCTCTCTCCCACTCCCTCTATCTGGTTCCTCTCTCCACTCCCTCTATCTGGTTCCCTCTCTCCCACTCCCTCTATCTGGTTCCCTCTCTCCACTCCCTCTATCTGGTTCCATCTCTCCCATCTTTCCCTCTATCTGGTTCTCTCTCTCCCACTCCCTCTATCTGCCTCTCTCCCACTCCCTCTATCTGGTTCCCTCTCTCCCACTCCCTCTATCTGGTTCCCTCTCTCCCACTCCCTCTATCTGGTTCCCTCTCTCCCACTCCCTCTATCTGGTTCCCTCTCCCACTCCCTCTATCTGGTTCCCTCTCTCCACTCCCTCTATCTGGTTCCCTCTCTCCCACTCCCTCTATCTGGTTCCCTCTCTCCCACTCCCTCTATCTGGTTCCCTCTCTCCCACTCCCTCTATCCCCTCTCTCCCACTCCCTCTATCTGGTTCCCTCTCTCCCACTCCCTCTATCTGGTTCACTCCCTCTATCTGGTTCCTTCTCTCCCACTCCCTCTATCTGGTTCCATCTTTCCAACTCCCTCTATCTGGTTCCATCTTTCCAACTCCCTCTATCTGGTTCCTCTCTCCCTCCCTCTATCTGGTTCCATCTTTCCAACTCCCTCTATCTGGTTCTCTCTCTCCCACTCCCTCTATCTGTTCTCATCTCTCCCACTCCCTCTATCTGGTTCCCTCTCTCCCACTCCCTCTATCTGGTTCCCTCTCTCCCACTCCCTCTATCTGGTTCCCTCTCTCCCACTCCCTCTATCTGGTTCTCTCTCTCTCCCACTCCCTCTATCTGGTTCTCTCTCTCCCACTCCCTCTATCTGGTTCCATCTTTCCAACTCCCTCTATCTGGTTCCCTCTCTCCCACTCCCACTATCTGGTTCCCTCTCTCCCACTCCCTCTATATGGTTCCCTCTCTCCCACTCCCTCTATCTGGTTCTCTCTCTCCAACTCCCTCTATCTGGTTCCCTCACTCCCACTCCCTCTATCTGGTTCCATCTCCAACTCCCTCTATCTGGTTCCCTCTCTCCCACTCCCTCTATCTGGTTCCCTCTCTCCCACTCCCTCTATCTGGTTCCCTCTCTCCCACTCCCTCTATCTGGTTCCCTCTCTCCCACTCCCTCTATCTGGTTCCCTCTCTCCCACTCCCTCTATCTGGTTCCCTCTCTCCCACTCCCTCTATCTGGTTCCCTCTCTCCCCCTCTCTCTATCTGGTTCCTCTCTCCCCTCTATCTCCCTCTATCTGGTTCCCTCTCTCCCACTCCCTCTATCTGGTTCCCTCTCTCCCACTCCCTCTATCTGGTTCCATCTTTCCAACTCCCTCTATCTGGTTCCTCTCTCCCACTCCCTCTATCTGGTTCCATCTTTCCAACTCCCTCTATCTGGTTCCATCTCTCCAACTCCCTCTATCTGGTTCCTCTCTCCCACTCCCTCTATCTGGTTCCCTCTCTCCCACTCCCTCTATCTGGTTCCCTCTCTCCCACTCCCTCTATCTGGTTCCTCTCTCCCTCTCTGGTTCCCTCTCTCCCATCTGGCTCTCTCCCTCCCACTCCCTCTATCTGGTTCTCTCTCTCCCACTCCCTCTATCTGGTTCCATCTTTCCAACTCCCTCTATCTGGTTCCCTCTCTCCCACTCCCCCTATCTATCTGGTTCCCTCTCTCCCACTCCCTCTATCTGGTTCCCTCTCTCCCACTCCCTCTATCTGGTTCCTCTCTCCAACTCCCTCTATCTGGTTCCCTCTCTCCCACTCCCTCTATCTGGTTCCATCTTTCCAACTCCCTCTATCTGGTTCCCTCTCTATCTGGTTCCCTCTCTCCCACTCCCTCTATCTGGTTCCCCTCCCAACTCCCTCTATCTGGTTCCCTCTCTCCAACTCCCTCTATCTGGTTCCCTCTCTCCCCACTCCCTCTATCTGGTTCCCTCTCTCCCACTCCCTCTATCTGGTTCCCTCTCTCCCACTCCCTCTATCTGGTTCCCTCTCTCCCACTCCCTCTATCTGGTTCCCTCTCTCCCACTCCCTCTATCTGGTTCCATCTTTCCAACTCCCTCTATCTGGTTCTCTCTCCCACTCCCTCTATCTGGTTCCATCTTTCCAACTCCCTCTATCTGGTTCTCTCTCTCCCACTCCCTCCCTCTCTCCCACTCCCTCTATCTGGTTCCCTCTCTCCCACCCTCCTGGTTCCCTGGTTCCCCTCTATCTGGTTCCCTCTCCCCACTCCCTCTATCTGGTTCCCTCTCTCCCACTCCCTCTATCTGGTTCCCTCTCTCCCACTCCCTCTATCTGGTTCCCTCTCTCCCCACTCCCTCTATCTGGTTCCCTCTCTCCCACTCCCTCTATCTGGTTCCCTCTCTCCCACTCCCTCTATCTGGTTCCCTCTCTCCCACTCCCTCTATCTGGTTCCCTCTCTCCCTCCCACTCCCTCTATCTGGTTCCCTCTCTCCCTCTATCTGGTTCCCTTTCCCACTCCCTCTATCTGGTTCCTCTCTCCAACTCCCTCTATCTGGTTCTCTCTCTCCCACTCCCTCTATCTGGTTCCCTCTCTCCCACTCCCTCTATCTGGTTCCATCTTTCCAACTCCCTCTATCTGGTTCTCTCTCTCCCACTCCCTCTATCTGGTTCCCTCTCTCCCATTCCCTCTATCTGGTTCCCTCTCTCCCACTCCCTCTATCTGGTTCCCTCTCTCCCACTCCCTCTATCTGGTTCCCTCTCTCCCACTCCCTCTATCTGGTTCTCTCTCTCCAACTCCCTCTATCTGGTTCCTTGTCTCCCACTCCCTCTATCTGGTTCCATCTTTCCTACTCCCTCTATGTGGTTCCATCTTTCCAACTCCCTCTATCTGGTTCCTCTCTCCCACTCCCTCTATCTGGTTCCATCTTTCCAACTCCCTCTATCTGGTTCCATCTCTCTCCCACTCCCTCTATCTGGTTCTCTCTCCCCACTCCCTCTATCTGGTTCCCTCTCTCCCACTCCCTCTATCTGGTTCCCTCTCTCCCACTCCCTCTATCTGGTTCCCTCTCTCCCACTCCCTCTATCTGGCTCTCTCCCTCCCACTCCCTCTATCTGGTTCTCTCTCTCCCACTCCCTCTATCTGGTTCCATCTTTCCAACTCCCTCTATCTGGTTCCCTCTCTCCCACTCCCACTATCTGGTTCCCTCTCTCCCACTCCCTCTATCTGGTTCCCTCTCTCCCACTCCCTCTATCTGGTTCTCTCTCTCCCACTCCCTCTATCTGGTTCCCTCTCTCCCACTCCCTTCCATCTTTCCATCTGGTTCCCTCTATCTGGTTCTCTCTCTCCCACTCCCTCTATCTGGTTCCCTCTCTCCCATTCCCTCTATCTGGTTCCCTCTCTCCCACTCCCTCTATCTGGTTCCCTCTCTCCCACTCCCTCTATCTGGTTCCCTCTCTCCCACTCCCTCTATCTGGTTCTCTCTCTCCAACTCCCTCTATCTGGTTCCTCGTCTCCCACTCCCTCTATCTGGTTCCATCTTTCCTACTCCCTCTATGTGGTTCCATCTTTCCAACTCCCTCTATCTGGTTCTCTCTCTCCCACTCCCTCTATCTGGTTCCATCTTTCCAACTCCCTCTATCTGGTTCTCTCTCTCCCACTCCCTCTATCTGTTTCATCTCTCCCACTCCCTCTATCTGGTTCCCTCTCTCCCACTCCCTCTATCTGGTTCCCTCTCTCCCACTCCCTCTATCTGGGTTCCCTCTCTCCCACTCCCTCTATCTGGTTCTCTCTCTCCCACTCCCTCTATCTGGTTCCTCTCTCCCACTCCCTCTATCTGGTTCCATCTTTCCAACTCCCTCTATCTGGTTCCCTCTCTCCCACTCCCACTATCTGGTTCCCTCTCTCCCACTCCCTCTATCTGGTTCCCTCTCTCCCACTCCCTCTATCTGGTTCTCTCTCTCCAACTCCCTCTATCTGGTTCCCTCACTCCCACTCCCTCTATCTGGTTCCATCTTTCCAACTCCCTCTATCTGGTTCCCTCTCTCCCACTCCCACTATCTGGTTCCCTCTCCCCTACTCCCTCTATCTGGTTCCCTCTCTCCCACTCCCTCTATCTGGTTCCCTCTATCTGGTTCCCTCTCTCCCACTCCCTCTATCTGGTTCCCTCTCTCCCACTCCCTCTATCTGGTTCCCTCTTTCCCACTCCCTCTATCTGGTTCCTCTCTCCCACTCCCTCTATCTGGTTCCCTCTCTCCACTCCCTCTATCTGGTTCCCTCTCTCCACTCCCTCTATCTGGTTCCATCTTTCCAACTCCCTCTATCTGGTTCCTCTCTCCCACTCCCTCTATCTGGTTCCATCTTTCTCTGGTTCCTATGTGGTTCCCCTTTCCAACTCCCTCTATCTGGTTCCCTCTCTCCCACTCCCTCTATCTGGTTCCATCTTTCCCACTCCCTCTATCTGGTTCCTCTCTCCCACTCCCATCTGGTTCCTCTCTCCCTCTATCTGGTTCCCTCTCTCCCACTCCCTCTATCTGGTTCCCTCTCTCCCACTCCCCCTCTCCCTCTATCTGGTTCTCTCTCCTCCCACTCCCTATCTGGTTCTCTCTCTCCCACTCCCTCTATCTGGTTCCATCTTTCCAACTCCCTCTATCTGGTTCCCTCTCTCCCACTCCCACTATCTGGTTCCCTCTCTCCCCTCTCTCTCCCACTCCCTCTATCTGGTTCTCTCCCCACTCCCTCTATCTGGTTCCTCTCTCCCAACTCCCTCTATCTGGTTCCCTCTCCCACTCCCTCTATCTGGTTCCATCTTTCCAACTCCCTCTATCTGGTTCCCTCTCTCCCACTCCCTCTATCTGGTTCCCTCTCTCCCACTCCCTCTATCTGGTTCCCTCTCTCCCACTCCCTCTATCTGGTTCCTCTCCCACTCCCTCTATCTGGTTCCCTCTCTCCCACTCCCTCTATCTGGTTCCCTCTCTCCCCCTCTCCCTCTATCTGGTTCCCTCTCTCCCACTCCCTCTATCTGGTTCTCTCTCCCTCCCACTCCCTCTATCTGGTTCTCTCTCTCCCACTCCCTCTATCTGGTTCCCTCTCTCCAACTCCCTCTATCTGGTTCCCTCTCTCCCACTCCCTCTATCTGGTTCCATCTTTCCAACTCCCTCTATCTGGTTCTCTCTCTCCCACTCCCTCTATCTGGTTCCATCTTTCCAACTCCCTCTATCTGGTTCTCTCTCTCCCACTCCCTCTATCTGGTTCCCTCTCTCCCACTCCCTCTATCTGGTTCCCTCTCTCCCACTCCCTCTATCTGGTTCCCTCTCTCCCACTCCCTCTATCTGGTTCCCTCTCTCCCACTCCCTCTATCTGGTTCCCTCTCTCCCACTCCCTCTATCTGGTTCCCTCTCTCCCTCTCCCTCTACCTGGTTCCCTCTCTACCACTCCCTCTATCTGGTTCCCTCTCTCCCACTCCCTCTATCTGGTTCCCTCTCTCCCACTCCCTCTATCTGGTTCCCTCTCTCCCACTCCCTCTATCTGGTTCCCTCTCCCACTCCCTCTATCTGGTTCCCTCTTTCCCACTCCCTCTATCTGGTTCTCTCTCTCCAACTCCCTCTATCTGGTTCTCTCTCTCCCACTCCCTCTATCTGGTTCCCTCTCTCCCACTCCCTCTATCTGGTTCCATCTCCCTCTATCTGGTTCCATCTTTCCAACTCCCTCTCTCCATCTTTCCAACTCCCTCTATCTGGTTCCATCTTTCCAACTCCCTCTATCTGGTTCTCTCTCTCCCACTCCCTCTATCTGGTTCCATCTCTCCCACTCCCTCTATCTGGTTCCCTCTCTCCCACTCCCTCTATCTGGTTCCCTCTCTCCCACTCCCTCTATCTGGTTCCCTCTCTCCCACTCCCTCTATCTGGTTCCCTCTCCCACTCCCTCTACTCCCTCTATCTGGTTCCCTCTCTCTCCCACTCCCTCTATCTGGTCTCTCCCTCCCACTCCCTCTATCTGGTTCTCTCTCTCCCACTCCCTCTATCTGGTTCCATCTTTCCAACTCCCTCTATCTGGTTCCCTCTCTCCCACTCCCACTATCTGGTTCCCTCTCTCCCCACTCCCTCTATCTGGTTCCCTCTCTCCCACTCCCTCTATCTGGTTCTCTCTCTCCAACTCCCTCTATCTGGTTCCTTGTCTCCCACTCCCTCTATCTGGTTCCATCTTTCCTACTCCCTCTATGTGGTTCCATCTTTCCAACTCCCTCTATCTGGTTCTCTCTCTCCCACTCCCTCTATCTGGTTCCATCTTTCCAACTCCCTCTATCTGGTTCCTCTCTCCCCACTCCCTCTATCTGGTTCCCTCTCTCCCACTCCCTCTATCTGGTTCCTCCTCCCACTCCCTCTATCTGGTTCTCTCTCTCCCACTCCCTCCTGGTTCCATCTTTCCAACTCCCTCTATCTGGTTCCATCTTCTCCAACTCCCAATCTGGTTCCTCTCTCCCATCTGGTTCCATCTTTCCAACTCCCTCTATCTCCCTCTCCCCACTCCAACTCTATCTGGTTCCCTCTCTCCCACTCCCTCTATCTGGTTCCCTCTCTCCCCTATCTCCCTCTATCTGGTTCCCTCTCCCTCTATCTGGTTCCCTCTCTCCCACTCCCTCTATCTGGTTCCCTCCCTCCCACTCCCTCTATCTGGTTCTCTCTCTCCCACTCCCTCTATCTGGTTCCCCTCTATCTGGTTCCATCTTTCAACTCCCTCTACTCCCTCTATCTGGTTCCCTCTCTCCCACTCCCACTATCTGGTTCCCTCTCTCCCACTCCCTCTATCTGGTTCCCTCTCTCCCACTCCCTCTATCTGGTTCTCTCTCTCCAACTCCCTCTATCTGGTTCCCTCTCTCCCACTCCCTCTATCTGGTTCCATCTTTCCAACTCCCTCTATCTGGTTCCATCTTTCCAACTCCCTCTATCTGGTTCTCTCTCTCCCACTCCCTCTATCTGGTTCCATCTTTCCAACTCCCTCTATCTGGTTCTCTCTCTCCCACTCCCTCTATCTGGTTCCCTCTCTCCCACTCCCTCTATCTGGTTCCCTCTCTCCCACTCCCTCTATCTGGTTCCTCTCTCCCACTCCCTCTATCTGGTTCCATCTTTCCAACTCCCTCTATCTGGTTCCCTCCCTCCCACTATCTGGTTCCCTCTCTCCCACTCCCTCTATCTGGTTCCCTCCCCCCACTCCCTCTATCTGGTTCTCTCTCTCTCCAACTCCCTCTATCTGGTTCCCTCTCTCCCACTCCCTCTATCTGGTTCCATCTTTCCAACTCCCTCTATCTGGTTCCCTCTCTCCCACTCCCACTATCTGGTTCCCTCTCTCCCATCCCTCTATCTGGTTCCCTCTCTCCCACTCCCTCTATCTGGTTCCCTCTCTCCCACTCCCTCTATCTGGTTCCCTCTCTCCCATCTGGTTCCCTCTCTCCCACTCCCTCTATCTGGTTCCCTCTCTCCCACTCCCTCTATCTGGTTCCTCTCTCCCACTCCCTCTATCTGGTTCCCTCTCTCCCCTCTCTCCATCCCTCTATCTGGTTCCCTCTCTCCCACTCCCTCTATCTGGTTCCATCTTTCCAACTCCCTCTATCTGGTTCTCTCTCTCCCACTCCCTCTATCTGGTTCCATCTTTCCAACTCCCTCTATCTGGTTCTCTCCTCCCACTCCCTCTATCTGGTTCCCTCTCTCCCACTCCCTCTATCTGGTTCCCTGGTTCTCTCTCCCACTCCCTCTATCTGGTTCCCTCTCCCCTCTATCCCTCTATCTGGTTCCCTCTCTCCCACTCCCTCTATCTGGTTCCCTCTCCCCACTCCCTCTATCTGGTTCCCTCTCTCCCACTCCCTCTATCTGGTTCCCTCTCTCCCACTCCCTCTATCTGGTTCCCTCTCTCCCACTCCCTCTATCTGGTTCCCTCTCTCCTGGTTCACTCCCTCTATCTGGTTCCCTCTCTCCCACTCCCTCTATCTGGTTCTCTCTCCCACTCCTCCATCTCCCCACTCCCTATCTGGTTCTCTCTCTCTCTATCTGGTTCCCTCTCTCCCACTCCCTCTATCTGGTTCCATCTCTTCTGGTTCCAACTCCCTCTATCTGGTTCCATCTTTCCAACTCCCTCTATCTGGTTCTCTCTCTCCCACTCCCTCTATCTGGTTCCATCTTTCCAACTCCCTCTATCTGGTTCTCTCTCTCCCACTCCCTCTATCTGGTCCATCTTTCCAACTCCCTCTATCTGGTTCTCTCTCCCCACTCCCTCTATCTGGTTCCATCTTTCCAACTCCCTCTATCTGGTTCTCTCTCTCCCACTCCCTCTATCTGGTTCTCATCTCTCCCACTCCCTCTATCTGGTTCCCTCTCTCCCACTCCCTCTATCTGGTTCCCTCTCTCCCACTCCCTCTATCTGGTTCCCTCTCCCCACTCCCTCTATCTGGCTCTTCCCTCCCACTCCCTCTATCTGGTTCCCTCCCACTCCCTCTATCTGGTTCCATCTTTCCAACTCCCTCTATCTGGTTCCCTCTCTCCCACTCCCATCTGGTTCCCTCTCTCCCACTCCCTCTATATGGTTCCCTCTCCCACTCCCTCTATCTGGTTCTCTCTCTCAACTCCCTCCTGGTTCCCTCTCTCCCACTCCCTCTATCTGGTTCCCTCTCTCCCACTCCCTCTATCTGGTTCCCTCTTCCCACTCCCCCTATCTCTGTCCCACTCCCACTATCGGTTCCCTCTCTCCCACTCCCTCTATCTGGTTCCCTCTCTCCCACTCCCTCTGGTTCCCTCTCTCCCACTCCCTCTATCTGGTTCCCTCTCTCCCACTCCCTCTATCTGGTTCCCTCTCTCCCACTCCCTCTATCTGGTTCCATCTTTCCAACTTCCCTGGTTCCCTCTCCCACTCCCTCTATCTGGTTCCCTCTCTCCCACTCCCTCTATCTGGTTCCCTCTCTCCAACTCCCTCTATCTGGTTCCCTCTCTCCACTCCCTCTATCTGGTTCCATCTTTCCAACTCCCTCTATCTGGTTCTCTCTCTCCCACTCCCTCTATCTGGTTCCATCTTTCCTACTCCCTCTATGTGGTTCCATCTTTCCAACTCCCTCTATCTGGTTCTCTCTCTCCCACTCCCTCTATCTGGTTCCATCTTTCCAACTCCCTCTATCTGGTTCTCTCTCTCCCACTCCCTCTATCTGTTCTCATCTCTCCCACTCCCTCTATCTGGTTCCCTCTCTCCCACTCCCTCTATCTGGTTCCCTCTCTCCCACTCCCTCTATCTGGCTCTCTCCCTCCCACTCCCTCTATCTGGTTCTCTCTCTCCCACTCCCTCTATCTGGTTCCATCTTTCCAACTCCCTCTATCTGGTTCCCTCTCTCCCACTCCCACTATCTGGTTCCCCACTCCCTATCTCCCTCCCCTCTCTCCCACTCCCTCTATCTGGTTCTCTCTCTCCAACTCCCTCTATCTGGTTCCCTCACTCCCACTCCCTCTATCTGGTTCCATCTTTCCAACTCCCTCTATCTGGTTCCCTCTCTCCCACTCCCACTATCTGGTTCCCTCTCTCCCACTCCCTCTATCTGGTTCCCTCTCCCCACTCCCTCTATCTGGTTCCCTCTCTCCCACTCCCTCTATCTGGTTCCCTCCTCCCACTCCCTCTATCTGGTTCCCTCTCTCCCACTCCCTCTATCTGGTTCCCTCTCTCCCACTCCCTCTATCTGGCTCTCTCCCTCCCACTCCCCTCTATCTGGTTCTCTCTCTCCCATCTGGTTCTCTCTCTCCCACTCCCTCTATCTGGTTCCCTCTCTCCAACTCCCTCTATCTGGTTCCCTCTCTCCCACTCCCTCTATCTGGTTCCATCTTTCCAACTCCCTCTATCTGGTTCTCTCTCTCCCTACTCCCTCTATCTGGTTCCATCTTTCCAACTCCCTCTATCTGGTTCTCTCTCTCCCACTCCCTCTATCTATCTGTTCCCTCTCTCCCACTCCCTCTATCTGGTTCCCTCTCTCCCACTCCCTCTATCTGGTTCCCTCTCTCCCACTCCCTCTATCTGGTTCCCTCTCTCCCACTCCCTCTATCTGGTTCCCTCTCTCCCACTCCCTCTATCTGGTTCCCTCTCTCCCACTCCCTCTACTCCCTCTATCCCTCTATCTGGTTCCCTCTCTCCCACTCCCTCTATCTGGTTCCCTCTCTCCCACTCCCTCTATCTGGTTCCCTCTCTCCCACTCCCTCTATCTGGTTCCCTCTCTCCCACTCCCTCTATCTGGTTCCCTCTTTCCCACTCCCTCTATCTGGTTCTCTCTCTCCAACTCCCTCTATCTGGTTCTCTCTCTCCCACTCCCTCTATCTGGTTCCCTCTCTCCCACTCCCTCTATCTGGTTCCATCTTTCCAACTCCCTCTATCTGGTTCCATCTTTCCAACTCCCTCTATCTGGTTCTCTCTCTCCCACTCCCTCTATCTGGTTCCATATTTCCAACTCCCTCTATCTAGTTCCCTCTCTCCCACTCCCTCTATCTGGTTCCCTCTCTCCCACTCCCTCTATCTGGTTCCCTCTCTCCCACTCCCTCTATCTGGTTCCCTCTCTCCCACTCCCTCTATCTGGTTCCCTCTCTCCCACTCCCTCTATCTGGCTCTCTCCCTCCCACTCCCTCTATCTGGTTCTCTCTCTCCCACTCCCTCTATCTGGTTCCATCTTTCCAACTCCCTCTATCTGGTTCCCTCTCTCCCACTCCCACTATCTGGTTCCCTCTCTCCCACTCCCTCTATCTGGTTCCCTCTCTCCCACTCCCTCTATCTGGTTCTCTCTCTCCAACTCCCTCTATCTGGTTCCCTCTCTCCCACTCCCTCTATCTGGTTCCATCTTTCCAACTCCCTCTATCTGGTTCCATCTTTCCAACTCCCTCTATCTGGTTCTCATCTCTCCAACTCCCACTCCCTCTATCTGGTTCCATCTTTCCAACTCCCTCTATCTGGTTCTCTCTCTCCCCCTCCCTCTATCTGGTTCCCTCTCTCCCATCCCTCTATCTGGTCTCTCCCTCCCACTCCCTCTATCTGGTTCTCTCTCTCCCACTCCCTCTATCTGGTTCCATCTTTCCAACTCCCTCTATCTGGTTCCATCTTTCCAACTCCCTCTATCTGGTTCTCTCTCTCCCACTCCCTCTATCTGGTTCCATCTATCTGGTTCCAACTCCCTCTATCTGGTTCCCTCTCTCCCCTCTACTCCCTCTATCTCTATCTGGTTCCCTCTCTCCCATCCCTCCCTCTCTCCCTCTATCTGGTTCCCTCTCCCACTCCCTCTATCTGGTTCCCTCTCTCCCACTCCCTCTATCTGGTTCCCTCTCTCCCACTCCCTCTATCTGGCCCTCTCCCACTCCCTCTATCTGGTTCTCTCTCTCCCCTCTATCTGGTTCCATCTTTCCAACTCCCTATCTGGTTCCCCTCTATATCTGGTTCCCTCTCTCCCACTCCCTCTATCTGGTTCCCTCTCTCCCACTCCCTCTATCTGGTTCCAACTCTCTCCAACCCCTCTATCTGGTTCCCTCTCTCCCACTCCCTCTATCTGGTTCCATCTTTCCAACTCCCTCTATCTGGTTCCATCTTTCCAACTCCCTCTATCTGGTTCCATCTCTCCCACTCCCTCTATCTGGTTCCATCTTTCCAACTCCCTCTATCTGGTTCTCTCTCTCCCACTCCCTCTATCTGGTTCCCTCTCTCCCACTCCCTCTATCTGGTTCTCTCTCTCCCACTCCCTCTATCTGGTTCTCTCTCTCCCACTCCCTCTATCTGGTTCCATCTTTCCAACTCCCTCTATCTGGTTCCCTCTCTCCCACTCCCTCTATCTGGTTCCCTCTCTCCCACTCCCTCTATCTGGTTCCCTCTCCACCCACTCCCTCTATCTGGTTCTCTCTCTCCCCCTCCCTCTATCTGGTTCCCTCTCTCCAACTCCCTCTATCTGGTTCCCTCTCTCCCACTCCCTCTATCTGGTTCCATCTTTCCAACTCCCTCTATCTGGTTCCCATCTCTCCCACTCCCTCTCCCATCTGGTTCCCTCTCTCCCACTCCCTCTATCTGGTCTCTCCCATCTCCCTCTCTATCTGGTTCCCTCTCTCCCACTCCCTCTATCTGGTTCCCTCTCTCCCACTCCCTCTATCTGGTTCCCTCTATCTGGTTCCCTCTCCCAACTCCCTCTATCTGGTTCCCTCTCTCCCACTCCCTCTATCTGGTTCCATCTTTCCAACTCCCTCTATCTGGTTCTCTCTCTCCCACTCCCTCTATCTGGTTCCATCTTTCCAACTCCCTCTATCTCCCTCTCTCCCACTCCCTCTATCTGGTTCCCTCTCTCCCACTCCCTCTATCTGGTTCCCTCTCTCCCACTCCCTCTATCTGGTTCCCTCTATCTCTATCTGGTTCCCTCTCTCCCTCCCTCTATCTGGTTCCCTCTCTCCCACTCCCTCTATCTGGTTCCCTCTCTCCCACTCCCTCTCCCACTCTGGTTCCCTCTCCCCACTCCCTCTATCTGGTTCCCTCTCTCCCACTCCCTCTATCTGGTTCCCTCTCTCCCACTCCCTCTATCTGGTTCCCTCTCCCCACTCCCTCTATCTGGTTCCCTCTCCCACTCCCTCTATCTGGTTCCCTCTCTCCCACTCCCTCTATCTGGTTCTCTCTCCCAACTCCCTCTATCTGGTTCTCTCTCTCCCACTCCCTCTATCTGGTTCCCTCTCTCCCTCTCCCACTCCCTCTATCTGGTTCCATCTTTCCAACTCCCTCTATCTGGTTCCATCTTTCCAACTCCCTCTATCTGGTTCCATCTCTCCCACTCCCTCTATCTGGTTCCATATTTCCAACTCCCTCTATCTCCCTCTCCCCACTCCCTCTATCTGGTTCCCTCTCTCCCACTCCCTCTATCTGGTTCCCTCTCTCCCACTCCCTCTATCTGGTTCCCTCTCTCCCACTCCCTCTATCTGGTTCCCTCTCTCCCACTCCCTCTATCTGGCTCTCTCCCTCCCACTCCCTCTATCTGGTTCTCTCTCTCCCACTCCCTCTATCTGGTTCCATCTTTCCAACTCCCTCTATCTGGTTCCCTCTCTCCCCTCCCTCCCTATCTGGTTCCCTCTCTCCCACTCCCTCTATCTGGTTCCCTCTCTCCCACTCCCTCTATCTGGTTCTCTCTCTCCAACTCCCTCTATCTGGTTCCCTCTCCCCACTCCCTCTATCTGGTTCCATCTTTCCAACTCCCTCTATCTGGTTCCATCTTTCCAACTCCCTCTATCTGGTTCTCTCTCTCCCACTCCCTCTATCTGGTTCCATCTTTCCAACTCCCTCTATCTGGTTCTCTCTCTCCCACTCCCTCTATCTGGTTCCCTCTCTCCCCCCTCTATCTGGCTCTCTCTCTCCCACTCCCTCTATCTGGTTCCCTCTCTCCCACTCCCTCTATCTGGTTCCATCTTTCCAACTCCCTCTATCCCATCTCCAACTCCCTCTATCTGGTTCCTCTCTCCCACTCCCTCTATCTCCCCAACTCCCTCTATCTGGTTCCCTCTCTCCCACTCCCTCTATCTGGTTCCCTCTCTCCAACTCCCTCTATCTGGTTCCCTCTCTCCCCTCTCCCCTCTATCTGGTTCCCTCTCTCCCACTCCCTCTATCTGGTTCCCTCTCTCCCACTCCCTCTATCTGGTTCCCTCTCTCCCACTCCCTCTATCTGGTTCTCTCTCCCACTCCCTCTATCTGGTTCTCTCTCTCCCACTCCCTCTATCTGGTTCCATCTTTCCAACTCCCTCTATCTGGTTCCCTCTCTCCCACTCCCACTATCTGGTTCCCTCTCTCCCTCTCCCCTCTCCCCACTCTATCTGGTTCCCTCTCTCCCACTCCCTCTATCTGGTTCCAACTCCCTCTATCTGGTTCCCTCTCTCCCACTCCCTCTATCTGGTTCCATCTTTCCAACTCCCTCTATCTGGTTCCATCTTTCCAACTCCCTCTATCTGGTTCTCTCTCTCCCACTCCCTCTATCTGGTTCCATCTTTCCAACTCCCTCTATCTGGTTCTCTCTCTCCCACTCCCTCTATCTGGTTCCCTCTCTCCCACTCCCTCTATCTGGCTCTCTCCCTCCCACTCCCTCTATCTGGTTCTCTCTCTCCCACTCCCTCTATCTGGTTCCATCTTTCCAACTCCCTCTATCTGGTTCCCTCTCTCCCACTCCCACTATCTGGTTCCCTCTCTCCCACTCCCTCTATATGGTTCCCTCTCTCCCACTCCCTCTATCTGGTTCTCTCTCTCCAACTCCCTCTATCTGGTTCCCTCACTCCCACTCCCTCTATCTGGTTCCATCTTTCCAACTCCCTCTATCTGGTTCCCTCTCTCCCACTCCCACTATCTGGTTCCCTCTCTCCCACTCCCTCTATCTGGTTCCCTCTCTCCCACTCCCTCTATCTGGTTCCCTCTCTCCCACTCCCTCTATCTGGTTCCCTCTCTCCCACTCCCTCTATCTGGTTCCCTCTCTCCCACTCCCTCTATCTGGTTCCCTCTTTCCCACTCCCTCTATCTGGTTCTCTCTCTCCCACTCCCTCTATCTGGTTCCCTCTCTCCAACTCCCTCTATCTGGTTCCCTCTCTCCCACTCCCTCTATCTGGTTCCATCTTTCCAACTCCCTCTATCTGGTTCTCTCTCTCCCACTCCCTCTATCTGGTTCCATCTTTCCAACTCCCTCTATCTGGTTCTCTCTCTCCCACTCCCTCTATCTAGTTCCCTCTCTCCCACTCCCTCTATCTGGTTCCCTCTCTCCCACTCCCTCTATCTGGTTCCCTCTCTCCCACTCCCTCTATCTGGTTCCCTCTCTCCCACTCCCTCTATCTGGTTCCCTCTCTCCCACTCCCTCTACCTGGTTCCCTCTCTCCCACTCCCTCTACCTGGTTCCCTCTCTCCCACTCCCTCTATCTGGTTCCCTCTCTCCCACTCCCTCTATCTGGTTCCCTCTCTCCCACTCTATCTGGTTCCCTCTCTCCCACTCCCTCTATCTGGTTCCCTCTTTCCCACTCCCTCTATCTGGTTCTCTCTCTCCAACTCCCTCTATCTGGTTCTCTCTCTCCCACTCCCTCTATCTGGTTCCCTCTCTCCCACTCCCTCTATCTGGTTCCATCTTTCCAACTCCCTCTATCTGGTTCCATCTTTCCAACTCCCTCTATCTGGTTCTCTCTCTCCCACTCCCTCTATCTGGTTCCATCTTTCCAACTCCCTCTATCTGGTTCTCTCTCTCCCACTCCCTCTATCTGGTTCCATCTTTCCAACTCCCTCTATCTGGTTCTCTCTCTCCCACTCCCTCTATCTAGTTCCCTCTCTCCCACTCCCTCTATCTGGTTCCCTCTCTCCCACTCCCTCTATCTGGTTCCCTCTCTCCCACTCCCTCTATCTGGTTCCCTCTCTCCCACTCCCTCTATCTGGTTCCCTCTCTCCCACTCCCTCTATCTGGCTCTCTCCCTCCCACTCCCTCTATCTGGTTCTCTCTCTCCCACTCCCTCTATCTGGTTCCATCTTTCCAACTCCCTCTATCTGGTTCCCTCTCTCCCACTCCCACTATCTGGTTCCCTCTCTCCCACTCCCTCTATCTGGTTCCCTCTCTCCCACTCCCTCTATCTGGTTCTCTCTCTCCCACTCCCTCTATCTGGTTCCCTCTCTCCCACTCCCTCTATCTGGTTCCATCTTTCCAACTCCCTCTATCTGGTTCCATCTTTCCAACTCCCTCTATCTGGTTCTCTCTCTCCCACTCCCTCTATCTGGTTCCATCTTTCCAACTCCCTCTATCTGGTTCTCTCTCTCCCACTCCCTCTATCTGGTTCCATCTTTCCAACTCCCTCTATCTGGTTCTCTCTCTCCCACTCCCTCTATCTAGTTCCCTCTCTCCCACTCCCTCTATCTGGTTCCCTCTCTCCCACTCCCTCTATCTGGTTCCCTCTCTCCCACTCCCTCTATCTGGCTCTCTCCCTCCCACTCCCTCTATCTGGTTCTCTCTCTCCCACTCCCTCTATCTGGTTCCCTCTCTCCCACTCCCTCTATCTGGTTCTCTCTCTCCAACTCCCTCTATCTGGTTCCCTCTCTCCCACTCCCTCTATCTGGTTCCATCTTTCCAACTCCCTCTATCTGGTTCCCTCTCTCCCACTCCCTCTATCTGGTTCCCTCTCTCCAACTCCCTCTATCTGGTTCCCTCTCTCCCACTCCCTCTATCTGGTTCCATCTTTCCAACTCCCTCTATCTGGTTCTCTCTCTCCCACTCCCTCTATCTGGTTCCATCTTTCCAACTCCCTCTATCTGGTTCTCTCTCTCCCACTCCATCTATCTGGTTCCCTCTCTCCAACTCCCTCTATCTGGTTCCCTCTCTCCCACTCCCTCTATCTGGTTCCCTCTCTCCAACTCCCTCTATCTGGTTCCCTCTCTCCCACTCCCTCTATCTGGTTCCCTCTCTCCCACTCCCTCTATCTGGTTCCCTCTCTCCCACTCCCTCTATCTGTTTCCCTCTCTCCAACTCCCTCTATCTGGTTCTCTCTCTCCCACTCCCTCTATCTGGTTCCCTCTCTCCAACTCCCTCTATCTGGTTCTCTCTCTCCCACTCCCTCTATCTGGTTCCCTCTCTCCAACTCCCTCTATCTGGTTCCATCTTTCCAACTCCCTCTATCTGGTTCCATCTTTCCAACTCCCTCTATCTGGTTCTCTCTCTCCCACTCCCTCTATCTGGTTCCCTCTCTCCAACTCCCTCTATCTGGTTCTCTCTCTCCCACTCCCTCTATCTGGTTCCCTCTCTCCAACTCCCTCTATCTGGTTCCATCTTTCCAACTCCCTCTATCTGGTTCCATCTTTCCAACTCCCTCTATCTGGTTCCCTCTCTCCAACTCCCTCTATCTGGTTCCATCTTTCCAACTCCCTCTATCTGGTTCCATCTTTCCAACTCCCTCTATCTGGTTCCATCTTTCCAACTCCCTCTATCTGGTTCCCTCCCTCCCACCCATGTTTGCCATTACCTCTCTCTCTCTGTCTTTCTCTCTCTCTCCCTCTCTCCATCCCTCTCATTCTCCATCTTTTGGCTCGAGGAGGAGTGTACGAGCTGCTGAAATGTTTATTGATCTGTTTTTCTCTGCTTTATTTATTTCCCACCCTCCCTTTTGCCATCTATTCCTCTCTCCCACCTACCTTCCCTCCTCTCCTTCCCTCTTCTCCTTCCCTCCTCTCCTTCCCTCCTCCGACCCCAACAACCTCCAGCCCCGATAGACCAAGAGAGGCAGTGGAAGGACTAAAAACTGCAACATGACACCATGATTTAGCATTCATTGCATCTCGGCATATAGTTGTACCACTGTGAACAACGCTAGAGTTGCCGGAGATGTGTGTGGGCTAAAAACAACTTCTGACAAGTTGAGCACTTGACAGACAGTATTTGTTACGGCGGGATATTTTGTTGCATTACTTGCAGCCTGTAGTTGCACTGTCAACAACACAAGAGGTGTAAGGACGTGCGAAGGATAAGACTATGCTGTAGCATGAAAACAGCTTCTGACAAGCTGAGTGCTTAACAGATAGTATTTCTGAAAGCAGGTTAAGCTGTTGTTAGAGTGGAACAGGGGAGGCTCCTCAGAGGAGGAAAGGGGAGGACCATCCTACTAAGTAATTTTCATAAGAAATAAAAATGGTGAAACATTTAAAAAAGTTATATATTTTTTTGTAAAACTGTACTAAATATATTCACAGCTGACCAAAGAACTGATTAAGAAACACTGGTTTGCAATGAAAGTCTACAGTAGCCTCAACAGCACCACCCTCTAGGGAAGCACTATTGTGTAGCTCTGGATACATTGCATAGACGTGTGTGTGTGTGTGTGTGTGTGTGTGTGTGTGTGTGTGTGTGTGTGTGTGTGTGTGTGTGTGTGTGTGTGTGTGTGTGTGTGTGTGTGTGTGTGTGTGTGTGTGTGTGTGTGTGTGTGTGTGTGTGTGTGTGTGTGTGTGTGTGTGTGTGTGTGCGTGCGTGTGCGTGTGCGTGTGCGTGTGTGTGTGTGTCCAATATTCAAAACAGGTAACTTCGTCACACCCCAAAATTTCTTAAAAATCAAAATAATTGTTTTATTTTTGGGGGTAGTGGTTGGAGTTCATAGGCCCCCCAGATAGCATATGAAGATGTCATATGCAATGGCAACATGTGTAGAATTGCAGGTAATTAAGGTTGACTTGGGTACGAAAACGGTCCAACTCCTACTCTTTCTAAATTTTCAAACAGCAATTGAGTGTGCCTTTGGTGATTCATTGATGTATCATTCTTGTCCTGCACGCCGTGACTGACGTAGCTACTTCGTTAGCTAAGCTAGCCACTTGTAGCTAACCAGTAACTCCTCCAATATGTGTTGATGTAATTTCACAGGATTTGTTTTGGGACGGAAGATGTAGAGAGTGGTAAGAAATTTAATTTCTGTAGCCAAATATCTTATTCATCCATTTTTTAAGCATTATATTACCAGGTATAATGGTGCATTGATCATTTATACAGTTTAAAGACTGTATATTTATAGTTATTTTAGCATTTTGCCCAAAGTCTACCTTTAAAGTAACTGTCCAGTGTTTCCAGATTTCTATTAAATCTGACCTATAATTAATTACAATATGAGTGAAATAGTTTTCATTCCAAAACATAGTAATTAAGTATGTTAAAAAGCATATTTTCTGTGTTGGAATGGTCTGGGCGTACCCCAACAACAGAATGGTCTGGGCATATATCAGTCATTAAAAATATTCATGTGATTAAACTAGATCAGCAGTAGCGCTAGCATCAGCAGTAGTGCTAGATCAGCAGTAGCGCTAGATCAGCAGTAGCGCTAAATCAGCAGTAGCGCTAGATCAGTAGTAGCGCTAGCACAACAGTAGTGCTAGATCAGCAGTAGCGCTAGATCAGTAGTAGCGCTAGCACAACAGTAGTGCTAGATCAGCAGTAGTGCTAGATCAGCAGTAGCGCTAGCACAGCAGTAGTGCTAGATCAGCAGTAGCGCTAGATCAGCAGTAGCGCTAAATCAGCAGTAGCGCTAGATCAGCAGTAGTGCTAGATCAGCAGTAGCGCTAGATCAGCAGTAGCGCTAAATCAGCAATAGCGCTAGATCAGCAGTAGCACTAGCACAGCAGTAGCGCTAGATCAGCAGTAGCACTAGCACAGCAGTAGCGCTAGATCAGCAGTAGCACTAGCACAGCAGTAGCGCTAGCACAGCAGTAGCGCTAGATCAGCAGTAGCGCTAGCACAGCAGTAGCGCTAGATCAGCAGTAGCACTAGCACAGCAGTAGCGCTAGCACAGCAGTAGCGCTAGCACAGCAGTAGCGCTAGCACAGCAGTAGCGCTAGATCAGCAGTAGCACTAGCACAGCAGTAGCGCTAGATCAGCAGTAGCGCTAGCACAGCAGTAGCGCTAGCACAGCAGTAGTGCTAGCACAGCAGTAGCGCTAGATCAGCAGTAGCGCTAGCACAGCAGTAGTATAGTAACAATAGTAGGGTACTCTGTCTGCCGCTAGTTTTGAATTAATTCCATCAAAACGATTTTGAGGTAAATTGATCAAATTGTTTGTAATTTAGAAAAAGTTTTTATATATAATCCAATTCAGTTAGATCCATTATTTTATAAATTTAGTACCAGTCAAAAGTTACTTGGTTACCATGTGTTATTTCATAGTTTTGATGTCGTCACTATTATTCTACAATGTAGAAAATAGTACAAATAAAGGAAAACCCGTGAATGAGTAGATGTGTAATTTAGGCACTGGCTCGCACAGTTAGCTAACTCGCAACCTCCCTTGCAGAAAGTCTAAAGTGAAATAAATGCTAGCCAACTAGTTAGCATAAGCTGCTAATGTCTGCTAGCATAGCTAGCAAATCCCAAGTTAGCTGTCTAAGGATTAGGGTTAGGGGTCAGAGTTAGAATAAGGGCCCGTGTTAGGATTAGGATAGGAGTTAGGGTTAGGTTAGTGTCAGAATAAGAGTTAGGGTTAGGGTTAGATTAAGTGTCAGTTCTCCACAGTTCCTAAAACACTTTTCAGTTTTTTTCTTTTCAGGTGAGAGTTTACAAGAAATGATCTGACAAAGAGGTGCTTCATTGTGCCCTGAATTCTATTGAAAATGGGTAGGGCATTAAGGCAGAGTCCCGTGCTTTTAATATGCCACCCAAAACCATAAGGCCACAGCCACAGCTCAGTCTTCACTGAGCACTTTTCGGACTTACATCATGGGATGTCCAAAAACGTGCCTTTGACCCAGTGGAGAGGATGGGGATCCAAAACACATTCAATAAAGAAAGGCGGTTGGCAGGCATAGACTGGTTTTACGGTTTTATGAAGCAGCACCTAGAATAATCCATCCATATCCCACAAGCAACCAGTCTGGTTCGAGGTGTGTGTGTGTGTGTGTGTGTGTGTGTGTGTGTGTGTGTGTGTGTGTGTGTGTGTGTGTGTGTGTGTGTGTGTGTGTGTGTGTGTGTGTGTGTGTGTGTGTGTGTGTGTGTGTGTGTGTGTGTGTGTGTGTGTGTGTGTGTGTGTGTTTAATCAATATTTAATCTGTTATATTCCCCAAAATGTATAAATATTACAAACTATTTGAAAACCGTTTGCTCTTGAATTTCATTTTAGAGACTGCTGCGATTTAAAATCTTCTTCAAATGAATATGAGTTTAGTGCAACTGTACATAATGAAGTGTAAGGAAGACACTTCTGTGAAACCCTACTTACCCCAGTAGCTGGTCAAATGCCCCTTTCTTTAAAAAAAATATACAAATTTTTAAATAACAAAAGAAATCTGTCAACTGTAGTGATTTATTATCCTTTATAGCATGGCCATCATCCAACCACATTGGAGGGGGGGGGGGCATCATACTCCATGTTACCCTATTAGTATTGCCATAAAATGGATTCTGATTATGAATCTAATGTTATCTCAAAGTAATTATAGGGCTTCTGCGGTATCATATCCCAGTGGTAAATATTACCATGGTTAACCGGGTGTGTGGAGAGTACTCTAACAGACCACAATAGAGCAGCAGGGTGGAAACTAATGTTTGTCTCCCCTGTGTTGTTGTACAAATTAACACACTCCTTCACATAGCCAAACACAAGACAATTACGCATTTGCACACACACACACGCACACGCACACGCACACGCACACGCACACACACACACACACACACACACACACACACACACACACACACACACACACACACACACACACACACACACACACACACACACACACACACACCCCCACCCCACATGCACACACACCCACAGTCCCATCAGGCATAGACCAGGCTGCATTAGTTTCCTAAGCCTCTTCCATTGATTTGCCAGCGAAGCTTCTTGTCTCTGGTAATGAGGACAGGGAGAGAAGCGGGACCTGGGTCCCTCACAGCTCCCACAGGAGAAAGAAGCAGCGGCTGCTCTAATCTGAATTGTGTTTCCAACGATGCTAACTCCCTCACACAAAAAGACAAGAGATAGAGGGGGGTAAAATCTCTCCCTCTCCTATCTCTCTCTGTCCCTCTCTGTCTCTCTCCAGATAGCTCAATCTACATGGCCTGGCTAAAGCCTCGGCGCCGCCGAGACAAAAAGAGAGGAATGAGGATTTAGCCTGTGCCAGAGACATATTCGATTTTCCCTATGTGCCTGTATTGATAAGAGATCAATGAAAGTTATTTATGTGCACAAATGTGTATGAATATATAGATGTTCCTCTCTACCTCTCAAGGCTGGGCGCGCCTGGCTCCGATGGGCTTCATTGATTTACTGTTCACACCTTCACTGGGGGAATTGTTTAAATTCATCTTGCGGGTGGCCCTATAAAGGCGGCGTTTGAGTGTGTGTGTATATGACCATGTGTGCGTGTGTGTGTGGGGAGTGGGGGGGGATGTATGGTATACAGTATATATCCCACTTCTCTCTGCCTCTACATCCATTCTGCTGCCACTTGAATTGCGTTTCTCTTCCTGCGTTAAATAAAACATAGGCCTTTTTCCATTACTATTAGGTTGAGGGCCCATTGCTCATGCACATATTCATGCACAGGGCAGCGCTGGCCGCTGGGGTTGAGCTGGGAATAGGACAAGGGGGCGGAGTGGAAGAGAAGTATTACACTGTATTACTGTAATTAAACACAGTAAAAAAACGTGTCCCACATTGAAAGTGATCCTGGTTCATTTCCATTGCATTGAACTCCATATATAATAACTGTGATTATAATTACAAAAAAGCCTGGCTGTAATCACTATTTATGGGACTGACACTTAAGTATAATTGCCTCGCCAGACCCAATATGGGGGGCCAGTGAAGTGTTTATCAAAACTCAACGCAGGAAATCTACAGGGCAATGAGGTGACGGAGCACTGCCCATCACCCGCCACCCCCTTATCCTCTCCGCACTCAGAGCGCCCATCTGGAGTTTGACCCCATGACCCCAAGTCACTGTTCCAGCCTGAAAGCCACTAACATTACAACACCATTCCAGAGGCCAGCATCTCACCTCCCTCACCCGGGTGAAAACAATCCAAATACCCACAGAAACATATTTGGATGTAGATGTGGATGGAATTGCCCCTAAGGCCAGTCATGTTGAAGCCAAGATAAGGTCAGTAATAAGCAGGGGTGGAAAAGTGGAAGATTCCACAGAAACGCTTGGGGCCATTCTCTCCATGGTGCCCCTCTCCATAGCAACACTTCCTGATTTAGTTTGAACCCCACAAGGCTATCTGTCAATTCTCCATCCAGCATGAGTGATACGGTGGAAGCACATCATCCACAGCACAAACCCCAGTACACAGTCTCACATTCCTCACATACAACTGGAAAACACTTTGTGGCATTTTGTTCATGTAAAAAGGGCCTTTGTAAAAATGTAATTGAAAATGTGAAATAGCACACAGCCCACTTGTTTTATGTAAGGTCACTGCTATATATACAGTTGAAGTCGGAAGTTTTCATACACTTAGGTTGGAGTCATTACAACTCATTTTTCAACCACTCCACAAATTTCTTGTTAACAAACTATAGTTTTGGCAAGTCGGTTAGGACATCTACAAGGAGCACGACAAGTAATTTTTCCAACAATTGTTTACAGAAAGATTATTTCACTTATAATTCACTGTATCACAATTCCAGTGGGTCAGAAGTTGACATACACTAAGTTGACTGTGCCTTTAAACAGCTTGGAAAATTCCAGAAAATTATGTAATGGCTTTAGAAGCTTCTGATAGGCTAATTGAAATCATTTGTGTCAATTGGAGGTGTACCTGTAGATGTATTTCAAGGCCTACCTTCACACTCAGTGCCTCATTGCTTAACATCATGAGAAAATCAAAAGAAATCAGCCAAGACCTCAGATAAAAAATTGTAGACCTCCACAAGTCTGGTTCATCCTTGGGAACAATTTCCAAACGCCTGATAGTACCAGGTTCATCTGTACAAACAATAGTACGCAAGTATAAACATCATGCGACCACGCAGCTCTCATACCACTCAGGAAGGAGACGCGTTCTGTCTCCTAGAGATGAACGTACTTTGGTGCGACAAGTGCAAATCAATCCCAGAAACAACAGCAAAGGACAATGTGAAGATGCTGGTTGGAAACAGGTACAAAAGCAACAGTGAACCAGTAAAACGAGTCCTACATCAACATAACCTGAAAGGCAGCTCAATTAGGAAGAATCCACTGCTCCAAAACAGCCATAAAGACTATGGTTATGAGCTGCACACGTGGACAAAGATGGTACTTTTTTGTAGAAATGTCCTCTGGTCTGATGAAACAAAAATAGAACTGTTTGGCCATAATGACCATTGTTATGTTTGGAGGAAAAAGGGGTAGGCTTGCAAGCCGAAGAACACCATCCCAACCGTGAAGCACGGGGGTGGCAGCATCATGTTGTGGGGGTGCTTTTCTGCAGGGGGGACTGGTGCACGTCACAAAATAGATGGCATCATGAGGAGGAAAAGGAGGTGGATATATTGAAGCAACATCTCAAGACATCAGTCAGGAAGATAAAGCTTGGTCACAAATGGGTCTTCCAAACAGACAATGAACCCGAGCATACTTCCAAAGTTTGTGACAAAATGGTTTAAGGATAACAAAGTGAAGGTATTGGAGTGGCCACCACAAGCCCCGATATCAATCCTATAGAACATTTGTGGGCAGAACTGAAAAAGCAAGGAGGCCTATAAACCTGACTCAGTTACACCAGCTCTGCCAGGAGAAATGGGCCAAAATTCACCCAACTTAATGTGGGAAGCTTGTGGAAGGCTACCCGAAATGTTTGACCCAAGTTAAACAATTTAAAGGCAATGCTTCCAAATACTAATTGAGTGTATGTAAACTTCTGACCCACTGGGAATGTGATGAACGAATTAAAGGCTGAAATAAATCATTCTCTCTACTATTATTCTGACATTTCACATTCTTAAAATGAAGTGGTGATCCTAGCTGACCTAAAACAGGGAATTTTTACTGGGATTAAATGTCAGGAATTGTGAAAACTGAGTTTAAGTGTATTTGGCTAAGGTGTATGTAAACTTCCGACTTCAACTGTACTTCCCTCAGCATCCAGCATCCCTACTTTTCTTTCCAAAAGAGCAACTCCAAGAGACCCAAACCCCCGGGCTTCTCAGTCTCACATCCAATGGTGTCTGGCGACAGATGAAGAAGAACCGAGAAAAAGGCAAACAAATACAGGCTCCAAAAAAGAGGAGCATATGCAAGCCAGGCTTGAAGAACAACGGCGGCACAGAAATGGTGGCTTTCAAACGGGGGGAGGAGGAGGAAAGAGGGAGGAGGGAGGCAGAAAAGAGGGGAAGAAAAGCCCCTCCAGATTAGGAGCTCGAGGCATCTGTTGGTGCTGGCACGCAGACTCGTCTGCAGCTCTTCATCTCCCAGCCAAAGCCGGTGATTTGACCGAGCACAAACAGGGGGGCCATGCCATCAACATGTGCCACAATGTGCCACGCGCCTTGACCCCACTTGTCCCACATATGTCGCTGTAACGAGAGTGATGGCGGGCAACGCAGCGACCCCCCCCCCCTGTTTTACCTGCGCCCGATACGCCCCGTAACACTTCCAGCTACCTGCCCCTGTACCCTTTTATTCATTATGGATACCTTTTGTCCCGTAGATGCTAGTTTGGAGTGGATCGGAGCTAGAAGCATCTGTTGGGTTGTTTGAAAATGGCTTCAGCGATATAAAGGAGAGTATTTTCGAAGGTTAAGGATGACGTGTCTGAGAGGGACAAAAGACTGTAATGTGGAAGAGTAGAGAGAGGTTTATGTAGTGCACCAAATGGATTAGAGAACTTTTGATTGAGCTTGGTCTGCTACCAAGTTAAAGAACAGAGGTCAAATGTCAGGTTACGCTGATATGTGACCTTGACTTGAGGCCATTTCTCTCAGCATACAGATACAGTGGGGAGAACAAGTATTTGATACACTGCCGATTTTGCAGGTTTTCCTACTTACAAAGCATGTAGAGGTCTGTAATTTTTATCATAGGTACACTTCAACTGTGAGAGACGGAATCTAAAACAAAAATCAAAAAGTCACATTGTATGATTTTTAAGTAATTAATTAGCATTTTATTGCATGACATAAGTATTTGATACATCAGAAAAGCAGAATTTAATATTTGGTACAGAAACTTTTGTTTGCAATTACAGAGATCATACGTTTCCTGTAGTTCTTGACCAGGTTTGCACACACTGCAGCAGGGATTTTGGCCCACTCCTCCATACAGACCTTCTCCAGATCCTTTAGGTTTCGGGGCTGTTGCTGGGCAATACGGACTTTCAGCTCCCTCCAAAGATGTTCTATTGGGTTCAGGTCTGGAGACTGGCTAGGCCACTCCAGGACCTTGAGATGCTTCTTACGGAGCCACTCCTTAGTTGCCCTGGCTGTGTGTTTCGGGTTGTCATCCTGGAAGAACCTGCCACGACCCATCTTCAATGCTCTTACTGAGGGAAGGAGGTTGTTGGCCAAGATCTCGCGATACATGGCCCCATCCATCCTCCCCTCAATAGGGTGCAGTCGTCCTGTCCCCTTTGCAGAAAAGCATCCCCAAAGAATGATGTTTCCACCTCCATGCTTCACGGTGTCGTGTCTTTACTATCATTAACTGAAGACTTATAGTTTTTATCAAAGATTCTCTCTAATTAGTTATTACGCGATCAACTGATTAATCACGTAACTAATTAACTAGGAAGTTGGGGCACCAAGGAAAAATATTCAGATTACAAAGTTATAATTTCCTAAAATATTTTTTCAGATATTTTATCTGATCAATTAGTCTTCGAATTAATGAATTATTTACTGTACCTCACGTTAGTCTCATTCCAAACGTCATCTGCATGAACCCAGTCTTCACTATGAGTCATCCATACATCAATTGTCTTAAATCATTTATTTATTACTAAGTAATTCACAGAAATGCATAAACAAACAAGGTAAATGTGTTTACATGAAATGATAGGAGAATGTGCCCTAGTGGGCTAAACCGGCACGGCGGCTTGTTAGACAAAAGGGGAAGTGGGGGTCGACTAAGAAGTCACTAAATGGTTAATAATTATAACAATTGAAATGCTAATCCTTTACACATGAACGTTCACTCATTTGGGGACAATTGCAATCAATATATATATTTACACTCAGTGTGTTGTCTTGATCGCTGGTGAAAAGTTAATTTCTTTTGTAGAATTGTCCATCTCTCTCCCTCTCTCTCTCGGTTGTCGTTAGAGGATATTGTTCAGAGTGACATTCGTTATAGAATGGATGTTTCGGCGGTTGTAGTTCTTCGCGTTCAATGATACCGAATTCCTAGCTGCAGACTAGTAATTAATATCAAAGACTTGTTCGTATTCTGTCGGTATCGATAGTCTAAGAGTTTAACAACATGGTATGGTTAAAAGATTCAGCAACATGGTCTGCAACCTTTAGCCATCTCGTAATTGAGTTAAGCTCGGTCTACTGATCGAAAACTCGAGTTGGGGTTTTATTCGGAAGGGCCGAATAGGGCTGTCCCAGGATGTCTGACCCTAACTGGGCTCAGGGGCGGTCCTCTGATTTAGTTCAAATCAAAAGGGAATTGTATTATTCTTCATTAAACAGTCCAAAATCATATTACACAATTATACAAACAGTATCATACTCACTCATTCATCTTATACAACAATTAGATCTAAACCTCATATCTGAGGCTATTATATAAACAGCGTTATGGTAATGTGGCTACACTGTCTCCCATGAGCTTCCCAAGTTGTGACAAACGGACCAGTTTGTAGCTGGATTCTTCACCGATCTTTTATACTTTCTCCGGAACATGAAATTTGTTTGTACCTCAAGTTCTGTTCTGGAATTCCTTTGTTCTCCATGAAAATCTACTCTCTCTATACTGTGTGACCATGAGGAGATTCTCAGGAATTTACGACGTCTCTCTGACCACAGAATCCTAGTTGAAGGAGGAAAGGGGGAGGCAGGGAGAGGCGGATGGGCTTGCTATACCCAAAGAGGCCAATGTCATGACAATGGTTGGGATGGTGTTCTTGTGGTTGTACTCATCCCTCTTCTTCCTCCAAACACGGTGAGTGGAGTTTAGGCCAAAAAGCTCTATTTTTGTCTCATCAGACCACATGACCTTCTCCCATTCCTCCTCTGGGTCATCCAGATGGTCATTGGCAAACTTCAGACGAGCCTGGACATGCGCTGGCTTGAGCAGGGGGAGCTTTCGTGCGCTGCAGGATTTTAATCCATGACGGCGTAGTGTGTTACTAATGATTTTCTTTGAGACTGTGTTCCCAGCTCTCTACAGGTCATTGACCAGGTCCTGCCGTGTAGTTCTGGGCTGTTCCCTCACCTTCCTCATGATCATTGATGCCCCACGAGGTGAGATCTTGCATGGAGCCCCAGACCGAGGGTGATTGACCGTCATCTTGAACTTCTTCCATTTTCTAATAATTGCGCCAACAGTTGTTGCCTTCTCACCAAGCTGCTTGTCTATTGTCCTGTAGCCCATCCCAGCCTTGTGCAGGTCTACAATTTAACCCTGATGTCCTTACACAGCTCGCTGGTCTTGGCCATTGTGGAGAGGTTGGAGTCTGTTTGATTGAGTGTGTGGACAGGTGTATTTTATACAGGTAACGAGTTCAAACATGTGCAGTTAATACAGGTAATGAGTGGAGAAAAGGAGGGATCCTTAAATAAAAACTAACAGGTCTGTGAGAGCCGGAATTCTTACTGGTTGGTAGGTGATCAAATACTTATGTCATGCAATAAAATACAAATTAATTACTTAAAAATCATACAATGAGATTTTCTGGATTTTTGTTTTAGATTCCGTCTCTCACAGTTGAAGTGTACCTATGATAAAAATTACAGACCTCTACATGCTTTGTAAGTAGGAAAACCTGCAAAATCGTCAGTGTATCAAGGCATCTCAAGGTCCTGGAGTGGCCTAGCCAGTCTCCAGACCTGAACCCAATAGAACATCTTTGGAGGGAGCTGAAAGTCCGTATTGCCCAGCAACAGCCCCGAAACCTAAAGGATCTGGAGAAGGTCTGTATGGAGGAGTGGGCCAAAATCCCTGCTGCAGTGTGTGCAAACCTGGTCAAGAACTACAGGAAATGTATGATCTCTGTAATTGCAAACAAAAGTTTCTGTACCAAATATTAAATTCTGCTTTTCTGATGTATCAAATACTTATGTCATGCAATAAAATGCTAATTAATTACTTAAAAATCATACAATGTGACTTTTTGATTTTTGTTTTAGATTCCGTCTCTCACAGTTGAAGTGTACCTATGATAAAAATTACAGACCTCTACATGCTTTGTAAGTAGGAAAACCTGCAAAATCGTCAGTGTATCAAATACTTGTTCTCCCCCACGGTATGTAATCAGGTAGAATGTGTTACTGTGTAGGAGCATGTGCTAGAATGTGAATCTGTACAGTTGCAGGTGCTATGTCTTTGTGCAGGTGCTAGCTTGTGTTGCTGACATACTTACATCATGAGGTCGTAAATAAGCATCTCCTATTCCTAGACCATGAAATATCATCTTTAGCAGCAGTGCAGCATATTTATCCTTACAAGTTAAGTGCATGCTAACATGAACCTCATTATAAGATACTTACCACAGGTGTCTGTCACCACAGCGATCCTCTTTGTGGAATCTAAATGGTTTAATTTGGTGTGGGGGCGTGGAGTTCTATTCTCAGGCTTAGTTAGCTTTCATTGAGAAAATAAGTGGGAAGCAAAGTCTCCCAGTGTGCCATCTCAGACGTAGACGAGAAAGGTTTAGGAGAACCGGGTCCTATTAACTAGGCACCAAACATGAGAAAATTGACTGAAACAGGGAGAGACGCCATGAACTTGTCCAATGAGAAGTCATTTTTTTGTGTTCCATTGTAAAACGTTTTGCTACGGGGGCACTCCTCTCTGCCTGAGGAACAAACATAGAATTCATTAGGCACCAAACGGATAAAAAAAACAGACTGAAACAGGGAGGAACTACCTGAACTTGTCCAATAAGAAACATTAGTTTTCATGTTCCGCTGCATAACATTTTGCTACTGTGTGCCATAATGAATACGACCTTGGTTATCACTCTGTCTTGAGGATGGAAACGAATGACTTAGCATCTCTCAGTCCAATACAGCCACAGCCATTAAGCCGAAAGGTTCATAGCACATTAAGTGCTGCTCAGAATGCTCACTAGGCGTTGTGCTTAGAGATGCCACAGCTACAACTTCAAACGTCACTGCACAGGTCAGCAGAAGCCACCATTATGTTTGACACTTCGTAGCTAATGGTAATATCCTCCTAACAGGATGCTGATCAATGACTAAATGGATGTAGCCCCCCCCCCCCTAGCCCTTACACCCTGTGCATTTTTGTATATCCGAGAGTACTGTATAGGTCTAAGCTCCCTGACAAGCTATAGGAGTACATTTCCATATTTTGCTTATACCTATTCAATCCTCACAGATCTACACAGGTGCATAGGATGTAACCGCTGTAGGGACTAAGGGTCCATTTGGGAGTGAGGGCTCCATCTGACACACTCCAATGAGCACTACACATGCTCACGTCTTTGGGGCACCTTGCATGATTTAGCAGGGAGCTGACCAGGCTTTTAATGGCTGTGTTCCATCCTTCCTCCCTCATCATTCATGCATGCCTCCACATGAGTGGGTGTGTGGCGGTAGCAGCAGCCGGGATACTGGCTACATCCTTTTCTGAAGATGGCAATGATATACTCTCAGTCAACGTCATACTATAGTGTCAATGTACCACACAGAACAAAGATGACGCTGATATACAGTATTCTCGGTCAACTGCAAAGCGCAACTTTTAATGTGCTACACACTAAAACAAGAATATGGCCTCTCTAGGCTTCATTCACCAACTGTACAGTTTAGTGCTAGAACATGTGGATATGGTAGGTTTGTAAAATGCAATTTTAGTTCAATAAATTCATATGTCCTTAGAATCTTAAAAGCAGGTTGTGAATTGGTACTGTGAACCCAATATGGGCTATAATCATATGGTTTCATGCTGTTCTGTTTGGTGTTTGTGTCAATCAGGGCTGTCCATCTGCCCCATTCCTGATGTAGCCTAGGTCCTACTCGAATCCCACCATAACCAGCTGGGTACTCCACTACTCCTGCCCGGAAGGAAGGAACACGGGAGTAGGAATCTAAGGCCCTGCCTGCATCTGTGAGCAATTATAGCATCTTATTACACTGACACATCAATTATTGTTATTAAGGCCAGGTTATTTATTTCATTTAATTCATGATTTCCCACAGGTAATGAGGGAGAGTAATCGAGGCACGCATGTGTGATGTGTGGTTTAATGTGTGGTTTAATGTGTGGTTTAATATGTGGTTTGCGTCACGGCACGTGCGCAAGGGGCGCACCAGATGTTGGAAGGAGCGCGGGGGGAGGCATAAGAGAATCTACAACAACATCAACAGTGTGTGAATTGAGATACAACAAAACTGCAGGATTGTTATACTATCGGCCACGGTAGGAAATGAAAAGCATTAGGGCTGTGACTTATATTGCAATGCTATTTATCTTCCGGCGCTTCATATGACATAGCACTTTTGTGATGCCCAAGTTTCCCTTCCAAGTTTCCCATTGTCCAATTTATGAGGCGCCTCCATCCTTTGTGGAATTAATAACAAAGCATACTGAAATCCCCTATGAATCATCCGGATGCACAAGCGAGCTCCGCAATTATCTTACAATTATCTTTTATAACGTTAAAAGCAACAGTGGTGGATAAATAACTAGCCACGACGAGGGAAAGTAGTGAAGGTTACTAGGCTACGCTGTTTCAATACGTGTTGGAATGCCCCAAGCTCTGTCTCTCTGCCTATTGTTATCTCTCAACCTTGCAGATTTTTTTTTTTGCTACACTCTTCTCAGCTGCTTGTACTACATCGCAAAGTATGTAGGAGCAGTGTGAGCGCCATACTACGAACGTTATGTGCGCGGGTTACCACCAGATCAATCATGTCACGTATTGGAATGCGCCAGCCTTCTGGTAGACCAGAGAGGATGGGAATGAGGTGTCTCGAATTTTGAAGTGAAATATGTTAACATGCACCACTCGTAGGCTACAAGCAAGCTGAAGATGGAGCCGTGCGCTGCGCAAAGGCTGTAGCCTATACCTACCACATGCTAACGCACACTCACAGTTTCATCCACTCACACCTCTCACTCTCGCGCGCGCCCTCCCGATCTCTCACTCTCCAAACTGTGAGCAAATGAAAACCGAGTGTGCACTGTAGCACACACACATGATTCATAAGCAGGTAGACCCCCATCACGAAGCCTCGGCATTAGTATTCACCTCCAGCACCGTACCAGAGAGAATGAAGGGGAAGATTCATGTATGGATCCAATCCAGCGGCAACATCAAATCAAAGTAGCGTACTAGAACGTACCTTTCGACAGCAACGCGAGGAGCAAACCAGCGAACACGTTTCGTAAGACTGGGCAGCTCATGTTTTGATGTTTCGATGGATTATTAGTTGTTGTTTTCGTAGTAGAATACCGCCGTAGTCCCCTTGTGTGGAGCCTTTGCAGGAAAAATGTAAAAAGATCTACCTGGTGTGTTTTATTTATGTCCAACAGTAATAACCAACTGCTTTTACATGTGACTGAACAAAAACATGAGTCTATCCCCTTGACTTTTCTCGTTGATGATTCCCCTTAGCCAAAGAAGGGATTGTTGATGTTTTCGTAGACGTAGAGGGAATACCAAATGACAAAATCCTGGTGCAAAAATCTCAAATATTCCAGGCACTGAATTGATGTTGTTTTCAATGGTTTGGAGAGCAAATGTGCTCAAATACGCACCTAGACACGAAGGTAAATACTCAACTGTTTTCTGCCAAATATTCGACAGAACATTGCAAACTAATGGATACAATACGTGCGTTCTGTAGTAGACAATTCGTCCCGTAATTAGCCTCCTCTCCTCTATCTCTTGTCGGTATGCAGCGCGTCTTGTCGCCCTGCACTCAATGCATTGCTCAGAGAAACAACAAATGCGAAGCGCGCAAGAAAAGGCATGATTGACAGTTCAAGGAGAACTCCTTTCTTCCAATCATCGCCACCAAGGAAGGGGGCGGGAGCTGCTATTGCACTGCAGCCTCTCTTGGAGAGGGTGGGAAAGGACGCGGACTGGCCAATCCGAGCTGCATGGTAGGCGGGTCAAAGCGCGAGGCGAAAACGGCGCGGTGATAATGCAATGTGATTTATAGCAGGCTTAGTCTTGCTGCAGTACACGGAGAAACAGTGGTCCACAGGGGGAAAGACCTACTAACTATACAACAGGGACGGAGGTAGAGTGAGAGCGGGATAGGTGGAGCTACGAGGAATGGGTGCATGGTGGGTATCTGAATTGGGCTATTGGATAAAGGGTGAAGGTTCTATTCGGGTTGTTTTGTTGGGCGTAGGCCCAGGGGTTGCCCACATGACCATAGAATGGATGGAGTTCCAATACCTTAGAATGGGAAACATCTTACAGTGAAACATGAATAGACCAGTGAACACTTATTATGGAAAAGCAAACCATTTTGATAACAGTTACACCTGTAACTGCACTTGTTGGAAGACCATGCAATTGAGTCCACATGAGCGAATATCACTAGGCCTACTCGTCTAGAAAAAGCCAACTGCATTAAACAGGGTTCATGCACATGGCTACACGCTCTGCAGTGTTGAAGCATGCAACACCTAATATTCCCTACACATCATATATTCATTCCATTGATAGTCAAATTAAATCAGTCAGAGTCACCCAACAAGCTGTACAAATGGAGATTCAGCACCATTGAAGTGGACAGCGACATAACCGGAATATGGAAGTGTAGCACAATTGAGGTGGACAGTGTGCGAATCAGAATTCAGAAGTTCAGGACCATTGAAGTGGACAGCGACGGAATCGGATTTCGAAAGTTTAGCACCTGGGCAGTGGACTGCGGCGTTTCGGGCGTACTACTGGCACTCCCTACTGGGGAATCCCTTATAATGAGATTAAGCCTAACCAGGAACGGGGAGGCTCCTCTAGGAACTCTGTAGGGTTGGGGAGTGTAATGTAACTGATTACAAAAAAAGGAAGAACTGTAAGCCATTATGTTACCAGCTAACATATTGTTATCAGGTTACCGATACTTTTGAAAACTAGACGATTACTTTTAAATTCAGAAAATATGTCTGCGGAAAAGAAAATGTACGACACTTTTCTGTCTTCTCAATTGCATTCAAATCCGTATTTGAAGGTGCAAATGTAAGTTTCTTCCGCCTGAAGGAGTCTGGCCACAAGTCATAGACCACTTTGATGACACACCAAATGCTTTTGTCTTCCAATGGTGCAACTGTTGTCTGCATTCAAAGATTATACATCCAACTTGAATAAACACTTGTAGGTAAGGACGACAGCAGTGGTGTAGCCTACGGGCGATACGGATATCACATATTATGAATATCTACCGAGCGCAATTATGTGAATCACACTCCTGCTTTCTCATTTAGCTGTTTGCGGCTTACGGATTGTGGTTATTGTGGATGACTGTCCACACATTTTGCCTATATGTGTATTTAAACCCAACGATGGTTGTTTTGAATCAGTTTAAGCTGCCCATCAATCTTTTTTTTTGCGGCTATGGAGAGACAGTGAAAAATGTGATCTTGCAAAAGTTGCATAGAGCGGATCCCACTGGGCCCGATCCCACTGGGTAATAACTGGTTGAATCAACGTAGTTTCTACGTAATTTCACCAACAAAAACATCTATGCGAGGACGTTGAAACAACGTGGAAATCTGATTGGACTTGCAAAATGTCATCAATGTAAGAAAAATAATATTATTTTCACCCAACTATTCACCTAAATCCAATGACAGGGTGACATGCTAAGTTGATTTAACGTTGAAATCACGTTAGAGTTGACAACTCAACTGAATGGAAATGAAAACTAGACGTTGAACCGACGTCTGTCCCCTGTGGGTTGGAATTCAAGTTTGAGAGTCCTCCCTTCTGGACTCCTCCTTGGTATTGTGCTAAACATACTGTCAAAAACGAGTTTCATTTAAGAAGACCACAAGTGGGGCTTTTATTTCTCAATCTAAATCGTGCTGATAAAAAAATGTCAACAATAGGCCTATAGCAAATGCAACATATGGCATTCGTTTTTCAAATGCAAAATAGCATTTTTCGGTAGTGCTCAAACCATGCCCTTCCACGAGAGCAATGAGCCCGAAGCAACTCGAAGCAATGAGCCCAATCAGTCCTCCATGACATCAAAATCATAAACAACAGAGTAGGCTAATAAGCCCTTAGATTCTGGGTTATACTCAGGTAAAACAAATTGGCTAATCTATATTACCAAATCTTATTCTTGAAGATTAAGGGCTATTAAATCAATTGGAATGATTGGAAATCTGACTGAACTTTAGGGTTTTTTAATGTACAGATATATCCTAATCATATTACTATCTGTATTAAAGTAGAAAGCATTTGGTTAGATGAAACCTACATAACCCATAAAGTAAAATACAACATCCATCTAAGGCTTTAACATCAGTTTATCCTGCATTAGATGTCATTCAATTGGTAATATTCATTTTCGTCCACTAATGCCTCTTAAAGCAAAAGTAAAAGTAACTAATTACGTTACTTATGTTGGTTAATACAAAGTTATGTTACTGATTACAATTTTGGACAGGTATCTAGTAACTGTAATGGATTACATTCAGAAAGTTACCTACCCTACCCTGGAACTATGTTACCTACTCTAATAATGACCCATGAGTCCACAGCCTGCTCCAAAACATCTTACACAATACTTTTAAGGGAGTTAGGCTACACATTAGTACATTAGTACCCAACTTGTTCTCACTTTTGCATGGTGTTATTACCATATTCATATTCATATTTGCCAGCATTTGAATATAACACACTGTAGGCTTACATTCACATCCTATCCTACACTGGAGCTCCCCAGGGGTGTGTGCTCAGTCCCCTCCTGTACTACCTGTTCACCCAGGGCTGCATGGCCAGGGACGACTCCAACACCATCATAAAGTTTGCTGATTACACAACAGTGGTAGGCCTGATCACCGACAACGACGAGACAGCCTATCAACAACAAACTAGATTGGTCCAAACACACCAAGACAGTCGTGAAGAGGGCACGACAAAGCCTGTTCCCCCTCAGGAAACTCTAAGTATTTGGCATGGGTCCTGAGATCCTCAAAAGCTTCTACAGCTGCAACATCGAGAGCATCCCGACCGGTTGCATCACTGCCTGGTACGGCAATTGCTCGGCCTCCGACCGCAAGGCACTTCAGAGGGTAGTGCGTACGGCCCGTGTACATCAATGGGGCAAAGCTGCCTGCCATCCAGGACCTCTACACCAGGCGGTGTCAGAGGAAGGCCCTAAAAATTGTCAAAGTCCCCAGCCACCTCAGTCATAGACTGTTCTCTCTACTACCGCATGACAAGCAGTACCGGAGTGCCAAGTCTAGGACAAAAAGGCTTCTCAACAGTTTTTACCTCCAAGCCATAAGACTACTGAACAGATAACCAAATGGTTACCCGGACTATTTGCATTGTGTGCCCCCCCAACCCCTCTTTTACGCTGCTGCTACACTCTGTTTATCTTATATGCATTGTCACTTTAACTATACATTCATTTACATACTATCTAAATTGGCCCGACCATCCAGTGCTCCCGCACATTGGCTAACCGGGCTATCTGCATTGTGTCCCACCACCTGCCAACCTCTCTTTTTACACTTCTGCTACTCTGTTCATCATATATGCATAGTCACTTTAACGATACCTAAATGTACATACTACCTCAATCAGCCTGACTAACAGGTGTCTGTTTATAGCCTTGCTACTCTTTTTCAAATGTCTTTTTACTGTTGTTTTATTTCTTTACACACACACCCACACACACACACACACACACACACACACACACACACACACACACACACACACACACACACACACACACACACACACACACACACACACACACACACACACACACACACACACACACACACACACACACACACACACTTTTTTTCCCCGCACCATTGGTTTGAGCCTGTAAGTAAGCATTTCACTGTAAGGTGTTGTATTCGTGACACGTGACAAATAAGATTGGATTTGATTTGATATATTCATCTGTTTATGTAACGCAATGTAAACCGACAATATTGTATTTTCTCACAAGTTCACCCAATTAGCTACACGTCTAGACATTTGCACTGAAAAGCCGCAGGATACAAAGCTGGTTCTTCATTAGCATAGAAAGACATTGACTTTATATGGAACCAAACAGATTTGATAGAGAGGTATACAGTGTCAATACCCTACTAATGCCATTCATGATAGTAATCAGAAATTCAACCAGACTGCTGTACACAGGCTCTGCATTTAAATAAACCTGTCAAAAGTTGTTGTTTGTTTGTAATTCCATTGTTTTAGTTTTTATAAAAGACACACCTGAGCATTTTGACTCAATTTGACAAAGCCAATTACCCTCATTCTTCCAAACTCCCTGGAGTTGTCATTCTGTGTTTTGGGGATGCAATGGAGCTGAAGAATGTTTGATTATGTATCACCAAAAGTTTGTTATAGTTTGGGAATCCCACTCCCCAGTTAGAACTTGGCTTCTGCATTCTGCATTTTGACAGAAATGTGTGTGTGTGTTTGTGTATGCATGTGTGAGCTAAAGTTAATGACATTGAACAATTGAAAGCCTAAGTGACAATAATTTCACTGCCAATTAACCGATTTTAAAGGCATATGCAGTAATGCCATTTATCCACGCATTTTGGCACATTGAATCAAACCCAGGTTGATCAGAATTCAGTGCTGCAGCTTATCTGAGTCCCAAATGGCACACTATTACTCATAGAGAGCCCTGTGGGCCCTGGTCGAAAGTAGTTCCCTATAGTGCACTATATAGGCAATAGGGTGCCATTTGGGACTCGGACCCTTATCCAAACACCCCATCTGATGAGGTTAGAATGAGACTCACCAGGGAAGTATCCCCTCAAGTGTCTGCTGTGCATGGCGCTAACAGTCTCTCTCTCTCTCTCTCTCTCTCTCTCTCTCTCTCTCTCTCTCTCTCTCTCTCTCTCTCTCTCTCTCTCTCTCTCTCTCTCTCTCTCTCTCTCTCTCTCTCTCTCTCTCTCTCTCTCTCTCTCTCTCTCTCTGTGTCTATGCCAGGGCCTGGGTATAAGACGCCCCGCCGCCAGCCTGTTTAGTATGGTTATGTATGGAAATGTGTGCGCTCTCTCAACATATTTCATACAAGGTTTGTCTCTCTCTATCTCTCTCTCCCTCTCTCTCTCTCCCTCTCTCTCCCCCCTTTTCCCACCTGCTCCTTCTGTACTTAAGCCCCCCCCGCATTAATTGGCATGACATAGGCGACCGACACATGCTTGTAATGCACTGTCCCTCAGAGCCCTGCGGTGAGAGGGAGGGAATGAGGGACAGAAAGGGGGATGGAGGTAGAGGATAAGGTAGGGGGAGAGTGCGAGAAAGCCTTGAGTCCCATTGAGATTGCCCTCTGAAACCACATATCCCTAGAGGGCTAGAGTGAGAGGGAGAATAGAGAGAGAGGAACAGAGAGACAGATAGGGAGAAAGGGAGAGGATGGATGAGACAAACACAGAAAGTGGGATGGAAGAAAAGAGAGAGGGGGGTAATCATGTAAGACATTATCTCGCTTGTTGAGTGTGAAGAGGAGGGGGAAAGTAAGACTGAGAGAGAGAGAGAGAGAGATGTGGTTGAAAGTGAAAGGTCTTTGACTTGTTAGACATCTCCCACAGATTCCCACCTGTTGTGGCCCTAATAGGGTTGTGTGTCCCCGAGGTTCCCCATACGCCCCGCAGCCAGAGGGGAGGCCTACTCAACATGTAGAGGAAACATTTACTTGCCATATTAATCTTGTTCATTTTCACCCTTGATACCACGCCTGCTGTTACAGCGGCCTAATTTGATGTCGTTACAACCACTTTAAGCGTACAATTGTTTTCTCTGCTGATTGCCCCGGCAACACGTTACGCCTGTAAAGCCCCTTGAAATTGAAAATCTGAATCTAAATCAGAGAAAAAAAAGTATCCACTGAAGGAGGCGTAGAGGAGCGAGGGAAGGAGGAAATAAAGGAAATAGAAAGAGAGGATATAAGGAAGGAGGAGATCAGGAAATAAAAATGGGAAGTCAAAGAAAACTAAAAGGAGGAGTCTTAAGAGATTTCTTTCCCTTTTGTGTCCAAAATGGCCACCCTAATACACATTAGTACTTCATTTTGTGATATGTCTCAAGACTCCTGTCTGATTATTTTTTACCCAGAAATGTGTGTGTTTAATCCCATGATTCCCCTGGGGCTACTGTAAATTATGTATGGTAAATCTATGATGAAACATGGTGGGGAGAGACTAGTCACCTTTTAATGCGAGTGGAGCAGAGCCGGAGTAAGCCAAAGTGTGCGGCCTTGAAGACGGATCAAAGCACCAAGCTGTAATAGATGATAGGGTTTAATCATGTCTAGCTACCGCCTCCCTCTCTCTCTCTCGCTCTCTCTCGTGTGCCAACTCTCTCTCTCTCTCTCTCTCTGTTTTGTGAGCCATATCAGTCTCTCTCTCGCTCTCTCTCTCTCTTGCTTTTTCGTAAACCCTACAAGAGATACCATGGTTATCATTGTCAATCATTGTCTTACAAGAATCACAAGCCACTAACATTGCAAGCAGAGATTCAGCAGCTTTGAATTCAGAAGTTCAGCACCACATGACAGTGGACAGCAGCCTGTCAATCACACTGATGGGTGAATTCCATGTTACATGAGTAGGTCTAAACAGGAAGAAGAAGCCTGGTACGGAAACGTTCCCTATTAACTCTGTTTGCTAGCTTGTTTCAGCCATATTTAATTGATTAAATTTTTCCAAACCAAACGTTACAATGGTAGGTAAAATAAAATAAAATACATTGCCCCAATGTTTCTTAGATCTGCACCCACACAAGTTCTTAAAGTTCTTAACATCCAAATCAAGCATGATGTATTTCATTGTCCCCCACTCACACATGGCCATAAACTATACTGGATGCTCCGAGGTGAAGTATCTCCTAAATGCAGATCTAGGATCAGATCCCCTCCACCAATCCTAATGCTAAACTGTCCCAAAATCAGCGTCTGGGGGCAACTTCATCCTATACCATACTGGACAAGTGCATAAAACATAACCACAGAGCTCAAAATGAGCAGATATCTCTTTATATCATGTTCCTACCTTTTTTGTTATTTTGGATCCCTTTCTCCCCCTTTCTTTTTGTTGGGTGAGTCTCATGGTTGGGTGAGTCTCATGAGTAGCCATTTAATCCTCTCCATCCCCTCTGGCCCGAAAGCCTCACTGAGCCTCACTATCCATCTACTCCTGTCCTTGGCGTTGCCCCAGAAAACATGTTACTCTTGTAAAACCTACCATGAACAATACTTGAAAAGGCCTTGAATAATATAAGATAAGGCATTGTTTCATTTATAAACCCCATGTCCATTCTGTTTATTAAGAATAAAATAGAATAGAATATATTTTTTCCCCCAAAGGAATAAATGGCATCTCGAAATAAACGGTTGGAAAGCATACGGATAATGACATTGGCTGTGGAAAAACTCATAGCTCTTCATACTCATTTCAAATAAAATAACTTTCTCCTAAAGTAGGATCCACTATTTGGTTTCCATAGACATTGCACTTTAAACCGAGCTCGCTCATTAATCAATGGTGTGCTTATAGAGTTTATTGAACTCTGACTCAGCCATCAGAAAGCTGTAGAGCGAGAGCTCTGTTAGGATTTAGTCAATGTTCTTGAAAGTGGAATCTTTACACTTCTCCTCTGCACTGAATTGCCACTCCCCAGGCCTGTGGAAATATGGCATTGATGAATAGCACGAGTTGGGCAGTAGATATCTAACAAATCACACCATGCCAAGTGCTATAGTTTTAAGGACTGAGCACCCGGGCTTATAACTTGCTCACACATCTCTCAACTCTCTCTGCTCCTCCCTTGTTCCATAATGGATTATTTGGCTCTGTCCTCTTTTTCCCCTTCCTTCTGTCTGCCTGCTCTCTTTAGCACTCATTCCTCTTCCTTCCCCGTCTCTCTTTCCTTAATATCTGCTCTGCTTCCTTCTCTGTCCTCTTTTTCTCCTTCCTTCTGTCTGCCTACTCTCTTTAGCACTCATTCCTCTTCTTTCCCCGTCTCTCTTTCCTTAATATCTCCTCTGCTTCCTTCTCTTTCCTCTTCTTTCCCCGCCTCTCTTTCCTTAATATCTCCTCTGCTTCCTTCTCTTTCCTCTTCTTTCCCCCCGTCTCTCTTTCCTTAATATCTCCTCTGCTTCCTTCTCTTTCCTCTTCTTTCCCCCGCTTCTTTCCTTAATATCTCTTTTCCTTCTCTTTCCTCTTCTTTCCCCCGTCTCTCTTTCCTTAATATCTCCTCTGCTTCCTTAGTTTCCTCTATCCCCCGTCTCTCTTTCCTTAATATCTCCTCTGCTTCCTTCTCTTTCCTCTTCTTTCCCCCGTCTCTCTTTCCTTAATATCTGCTCTGCTTCCTTCTCTTTCCTCTTCTTTCCCCCGTCTCTCTTTCCTTAATATCTCCTCTGCTTCCTTCTCTTTCCTCTTCTTTCCCCCGTCTCTCTTTCCTTAATATCCCCTCTGCTTCCTTCTCTTTCCTCTTCTTTCCCCGCCTCTCTTTCCTTAATATCTCCTCTGCTTCCTTCTCTTTCCTCTTCTTTCCCCCATCTCTCTTTCCTTAATATCTCCTCTGCTTCCTTCTCTTTCCTCTTCTTTCCCCCGTCTCTCTTTCCTTAATATCTCCTCTGCTTCCTTAGTTTCTTTCTCTTCTTTCCCCCTGTCTCTCTTTCCTTAATATCTCCTCTGCTTCCTTCTTTTCCTCTTCTTTCCCCCATCTCTCTTTCCTTAATATCTCCTCTGCTTCCTTCTCTTTCCTCTTCTTTCCCCCGTCTCTCTTTCCTTAATATCTCCTCTGCTTCCTTAGTTTCCTCTATCCCCCGTCTCTCTTTCCTTAATATCTCCTCTGCTTCCTTCTCTTTCCTCTTCTTTCCCCCGTCTCTCTTTCCTTAATATCTCCTCTGCTTCCTTCTCTTTCCTCTTCTTTCCCCCGTCTCTCTTTCCTTAATATCTCCTCTGCTTCCTTCTCTTTCCTCTTCTTTCCCCTGTGTCTCTTTCCTTAATATCTCCTCTGCTTCCTTCTCTTTCCTCTTCTTTCCCCGCCTCTCTTTCCTTAATTTCTCCTCTGCTTCCTTCTCTTTCCTCTTCTTTCTCCGTCTCTCTTTCCTTAATATCTCCTCTGCTTCCTTCTCTTTCCTCTTCTTTCTCCCGTCTCTCTTTCCTTAATATCTCATCTGCTTCCTTCTCTTTCCTCTTCTTTCCCCCGTCTCTCTTTCCTTAATATCTCCTCTGCTTCCTTCTCTTTCCTCTTCTTTCCCCCGTCTCTCTTTCCTTAATATCTCCTCTGCTTCCTTCTCTTTCCTCTTCTTTCCCCCGTCTCTCTTTCCTTAATATCTCCTCTGCTTCCTTCTCTTTCCTCTTTCCCTGCCTCTTTTCTCCCTCTGTTTCCTCTTTCTCTTTTTCTCCCGTTAATATCTCATCTGCTTCCTTCTCTTTCCTCTTCTTTCCCCCGTGTCTCTTTCCTTAATATCTCCTCTGCTTCCTTCTCTTTCCTCTTCTTTCCCCCATCTCTCTTTCCTTAATATCTCCTCTGCTTCCTTCTCTTTCCTCTTCTTTCCCCCATCTCTCTTTCCTTAATATCTCCTCTGCTTTCTTCGTTTCCTCTTCTTTTCCCCATGTCTCTTTCCTTAATATCTCCTCTGCTTCCTTCTCTTTCCTCTTCTTTCCCCCATCTCTCTTTCCTTAATATCTCCTCTGCTTCCTTCTCTTTCCTCTTCTTTCATGCTCGCTTTCCTCTACTTCCCACTGGGCACACTACGTCATTTCGACGTAGATAATTGGGTCATATTTGGTTGAGACGTTGATCAATGAGATTACGACCTATATTCACCCACTCAAAAATACAGCCAAAAGTTAAGTCGAATGTCCAATCAAATCACTGCGGTTTTCAACCATCTAAAAGCACCAGACAATTCCAATGGAAAAAAACCTCTCGGACGTTATGTTTAGTTGTCACCCAACCATTTAAAAGCACAGTAAAGTTCAACTGGGGATACAATGTCAGATATCCTGTTTAGTTACACAACAACTTAATCTGTTATCACTGTGCTTCATCGAATAGCACAACCAAATGACCTGGATTGAAGCTGAGATTACAAGGAAGTGCATGGTGCATCAAGATTCTTCACAGATTATTACACCAATCGTGAGGATCTCCCCAGACCCGTGATGACCTATGCATCCTACTTTGAACATGCACGTTTTATATGATTACAGAAGAAGACAAGTTACAGTGACCTCAGAATGTGTTATAGTTACAGTAACCTCAGAATGTGTTATAGTTACAGTAACCTCAGAATGTGTTCTAGTTACAGTAACCTCAGAATGTGTTATATTTACAGTAACCTCAGAATGTGTTATAGTTACAGTAACCTCAGAATGTGTTATAGTTACAGTAACCTCAGAATGCATTCTAGTTACAGTAACCTCAGAATGTGTTATAGTTACAGTAACCTCAGAATGTGTTATAGTTACAGTAACCTCAGAATGTGTTATAGTTACAGTAACCTCAGAATGTGTTATAGTTACAGTAACCTCAGAATGTGTTATAGTTACAGTAACCTCAGAATGTGTTATAGTTACAGTAACCTCAGAATGTGTTCTAGTTACAGTAACCTCAGAATTTGTTATATTTACAGTAACCTCAGAATGTGTTATAGTTACAGTAACCTCCGAATGTGTTATAGTTACAGTAACCTCAGAATGCATTCTAGTTACAGTAACCTCAGAATGTGTTATAGTTACAGTAACCTCAGAATGTGTTATAGTTACAGTAACCTCAGAATGTGTTATAGTTACAGTAACCTCAGAATGTGTTATAGTTACAGTAACCTCAGAATGTGTTATAGTTACAGTAACCTCAGAATGTGTTATAGTTACAGTAACCTCAGAATGTGTTCTAGTTACAGTAACCTCAGAATGTGTTATATTTACAGTAACCTCAGAATGTGTTATAGTTACGGTAACCTCAGAATGTGTTATAGCTACAGTAACCTCAGAATGCATTCTAGTTACAGTAACCTCAGAATGTGTTATAGTTACAGTAACCTCAGAATGTGTTATAGCTACAGTAACCTCAGAATGTGTTATAGTTACAGTAACCTCAGAATGTGTTATAGCTACAGTAACCTCAGAATGTGTTCTAGTTCCAGTAACCTCAGAATGTGTTCTAGTTACAGTAACCTCAGAATGTGTTATAGTTACAGTAACCTCAGAATGTGTTATAGTTACAGTAACCTCAGAATGTGTTATAGTTACAGTAACCTCAGAATGTGTTATAGTTACAGTAACCTCAGAATGTGTTATAGTTACAGTAACCTCAGAATGTGTTATGGTTACAGTAACCTCAGAATGTGTTATAGTTCCAGTAACCTCAGAATGTGTTATAGTTACAGTAACCTCAGAATGTGTTCTAGTTACAATAACTTCAAAATGTGTTATAGTTACAGTAACCTCAGAATGTGTTCTAGTTACAGTAACCTCAGAATGTGTTCTAGTTACAGTAACTTCAAAATGTGTTATAGCTACAGTAACCTCAGAATGAGTTCTAGTTACAGTAACCTCAGAATGTGTTATAGTTACAGTAACCTCAGAATGTGTTATAGCTACAGTAACCTCAGAATGCATTCTAGTTACAGTAACCTCAGACTGTGTTATAGCTACAGTAACCTATATATAATAATAATAATAATAATATATAATAATAATATATATGCCATTTAGCAGACGCTTTTATCCAAAGCGACTTACAGTCATGTGTGCATACATTCTACGTATGGGTGGTCCCGGGGATCGAACCCACTACCCTGGCGTTACAAGCGCCATGCTCTACCAACTGAGCTACAGAAGGACCAGAATGTGTTCTAGTTCCAGTAGCCTCAGAATGTGTTCTAGTTACAGTAACCTCAGAATGTGTTATAGTTACAGTAACCTCAGAATGTGTTATAGTTACAGTAACCTCAGAATGTGTTATAGTTACAGTAACCTCAGAATGTGTTATAGTTCCAGTAACCTCAGAATTTGTTATAGTTACAGTAACCTCAGAATGTGTTCTAGTTACAGTAACCTCAGAATTTGTTATAGTTACAGTAACCTCAGAATGTGTTCTAGTTACAGTAACTTCAAAATGTGTTATAGTTACAGTAACCTTAGAATGTGTTCTAGTTACAGTAACCTCAGAATGTGTTCTAGTTACAGTAACTTCAAAATGTGTTATGGTTACAGTAACCTCAGAATGTGTTATAGTTACAGTAACCTCAGAATGTGTTATAGTTACAGTAACCTCAGAATGTGTTATAGCTACAGTAACCTCAGAATGTGTTATAGTTCCAGTAACCTCAGAATGTGTTATAGTTACAGTAACCTCAGAACGTGTTATAGTTACAGTAACCTCAGAATGTGTTATAGTTACAGTAACCTCAGAATGTGTTATAGTTACAGTAACCTCAGAATGTGTTATAGCTACAGTAACCTCAGACTGTGTTATAGTTCCAGTAACCTCAGAATGTGTTATAGTTACAGTAACCTCAGAACGTGTTATAGTTACAGTAACCTCAGAATGTGTTATAGTTACAGTAACCTCAGAATGTGTTATAGTTACAGTAACCTCAGAATATGTTATAGCTACAGTAACCTCAACATGTGTTATAGTTACAGTAACCTCAGAATGTGTTATAGTTACAGTAACCTCAGAATGTGTTATAGTTACAGTGACCTCAGAATGTGTTCTAGTTACAGTAACTTCAAAATGTGTTATGGTTACAGTAACCTCAGAATGAGTTCTAGTTACAGTAACCTCAGAATGTGTTCTAGTTACAGTAACTTCAAAATGTGTTATGGTTACAGTAACCTCAGAATGAGTTCTAGTTACAGTAACCTCAGAATGTGTTATAGTTACAGTAACCTCAGAATGTGTTATAGCTACAGTAACCTCATAATGTGTTATAGTTCCAGTAACCTCAGAATGTGTTATAGTTACAGTAACCTCAGAACGTGTTATAGTTACAGTAACCTCAGAATGTGTTATATTTACAGTAACCTCAGAATGTGTTATAGTTACAGTAACCTCAGAATGTGTTATAGTTACAGTAACCTCAGAACGTGTTATAGTTACAGTAACCTCAGAATGTGTTATATTTACAGTAACCTCAGAATGTGTTATAGTTACAGTAACCTCAGAATGTGTTATAGTTACAGTAACCTCAGAATGTGTTATAGTTCCAGTAACCTCAGAATGTGTTATAGTTACAGTAACCTCAGAACGTGTTATAGTTACAGTAACCTCAGAATGTGTTATAGTTACAGTAACCTCAGAATGTGTTATAGTTACAGTAACCTCAGAATATTTTATAGCTACAGTAACCTCAACATGTGTTATAGTTACAGTAACCTCAGAATGTGTTATAGTTACAGTAACCTCAGAATGTGTTATAGTTACAGTGACCTCAGAATGTGTTATAGTTACGGTAACCTCAGAATGTGTTATAGCTACAGTAACCTCAGAATGCATTCTAGTTACAGTAACCTCAGAATGTGTTATAGTTCCAGTAACCTCAGAATGTGTTATAGTTACAGTAACCTCAGAATGTGTTATAGTTACAGTAACCTCAGAATGTGCTATAGTTACAGTAACCTCAGAATGTGTTATAGTTACAGTAACCTCAGAATGTGTTCTAGTTACAGTAACCTCAGAATGTGTTATAGTTCCAGTAACCTCAGAATGTGTTATAGTTACAGTAACCTCAGAATGTGTTATAGCTACAGTAACCTCAGAATGTGTTATAGTTACAGTAACCTCAGAAGGTGTTCTAGTTACAGTAACCTCAGAATGTGTTATAGTTACAGTAACCTCAGAATGTGTTATAGTTACAGTAACCTCAGAATGTGTTATAGTTACAGTAACCTCAGAATGTGTTATAGTTACAGTAACCTCAGAATGTGTTATAGTTACAGTAACTCCAGAATGTGTTATAGGTACAGTAACCTCAGAATGTGTTCTAGTTACAGTAACCTCAAAATGTGTTATAGTTACAGTAACCTCAGAATGTGTTCTAGTTACAGTAACTTCAAAATGTGTTATAGCTACAGTAACCTCAGAATGAGTTCTAGTTACAGTAACTTCAAAATGTGTTATGGTTACAGTAACCTCAGAATGAGTTCTAGTTACAGTAACCTCAGAATGTGTTATAGTTACAGTAACCTCAGAATGTGTTATAGCTACAGTAACCTCAGAATGTGTTATAGTTACAGTAACCTCAGAATGTGTTATAGTTACAGTAACCTCAGAATGTGTTATAGTTACAGTAACCTCAGAATGTGTTATAGTTACAGTAACCTCAGAATGTGTTATAGTTACAGTAACCTCAGAATGTGTTATAGTTACAGTAACCTCAGAATGTGTTATAGTTACAGTAACTCCAGAATGTGTTATAGTTACAGTAACCTCAGAATGTGTTCTAGTTACAGTAACCTCAAAATGTGTTATAGTTACAGTAACCTCAGAATGTGTTCTAGTTACAGTAACTTCAAAATGTGTTATAGCTACAGTAACCTCAGAATGAGTTCTAGTTACAGTAACCTCAGAATGTGTTATAGTTACAGTAACCTCAGAATGTGTTCTAGTTACAGTAACTTCAAAATGTGTTATGGTTACAGTAACCTCAGAATGAGTTCTAGTTACAGTAACCTCAGAATGTGTTATAGTTACAGTAACCTCAGAATGTGTTATAGCTACAGTAACCTCAGAATGTGTTATAGTTACAGTAACCTCAGAATGTGTTATAGTTACAGTAACCTCAGAATGTGTTATAGTTACGGTAACCTCAGAATGTGTTATAGCTACAGTAACCTCAGAATGCATTCTAGTTACAATAACCTCAGAATGTGTTATAGTTACAGTAACCTCAGAATGTGTTATAGTTACAGTAACCTCAGAATATGTTATAGCTACAGTAACCTCAACATGTGTTATAGTTACAGTAACCTCAGAATGTGTTATAGTTACGGTAACCTCAGAATGTGTTATAGCTACAGTAACCTCAGAATGTGTTATAGTTACAGTAACCTCAGAACGTGTTATAGTTACAGTAACCTCAGAATGTGTTATAGTTACAGTAACCTCAGAATGTGTTATAGCTACAGTAACCTCAGAATGTGTTATAGTTCCAGTAACCTCAGAATGTGTTATAGTTACAGTAACCTCAGAATGTGTTCTAGTTACAGTAACCTCAGAATGTGTTATAGTTCCAGTAACCTCAGAATGTGTTCTAGTTACAGTAACCTCAGAATGTGTTATAGTTACAGTAACCTCAGAATGTGTTATAGCTACAGTAACCTCATAATGTGTTATAGTTCCAGTAACCTCAGAATGTGTTATAGTTACAGTAACCTCAGAACGTGTTATAGTTACAGTAACCTCAGAATGTGTTATATTTACAGTAACCTCAGAATGTGTTATAGTTACAGTAACCTCAGAATGTGTTATAGTTACAGTAATCTCAGAATGTGTTATAGTTCCAGTAACCTCAGAATGTGTTATAGTTACAGTAACCTCAGAACGTGTTATAGTTACAGTAACCTCAGAATGTGTTATAGTTACAGTAACCTCAGAATGTGTTATAGTTACAGTAACCTCAGAATATTTTATAGCTACAGTAACCTCAACATGTGTTATAGTTACAGTAACCTCAGAATGTGTTATAGTTACAGTAACCTCAGAATGTGTTATAGTTACAGTGACCTTAGAATGTGTTATAGTTACGGTAACCTCAGAATGTGTTATAGCTACAGTAACCTCAGAATGCATTCTAGTTACAGTAACCTCAGAATGTGTTATAGTTACAGTAACCTCAGAATGTGTTATAGTTACAGTAACCTCAGAATGTGTTATAGTTACAGTAACCTCAGAATGTGTTATAGTTACAGTAACCTCAGAATGTGCTATAGTTAAAGTAACCTCAGAATGTGTTATAGTTACAGTAACCTCAGAATGTGTTCTAGTTACAGTAACCTCAGAATGTGTTATAGTTACAGTAACCTCAGAATGTGTTCTAGTTACAGTAACCTCAGAATGTGTTATAGTTCCAGTAACCTCAGAATGTGTTATAGTTCCAGTAACCTCAGAATGTGTTATAGCTACAGTAACCTCAGAATGTGTTATAGTTACAGTAACCTCAGAAGGTGTTCTAGTTACAGTAACCTCAGAATGTGTTATTGTTACAGTAACCTCAGAATGTGTTATAGTTACAGTAACCTCAGAATGTGTTATAGTTACAGTAACCTCAGAATGTGTTATAGTTACAGTAACCTCAGAATGTGTTATAGTTACAGTAACCTCAGAATGTGTTATAGTTACAGTAACTCCAGAATGTGTTATAGTTACAGTAACCTCAGAATGTGTTCTAGTTACAGTAACCTCAAAATGTGTTATAGTTACAGTAACCTCAGAATGTGTTCTAGTTACAGTAACCTCAGAATGTGTTCTAGTTACAGTAACTTCAAAATGTGTTATAACTACAGTAACCTCAGAATGAGTTCTAGTTACAGTAACTTCAAAATGTGTTATGGTTACAGTAACCTCAGAATGAGTTCTAGTTACAGTAACCTCAGAATGTGTTATAGTTACAGTAACCTCAGAATGTGTTATAGCTACAGTAACCTCAGAATGTGTTATAGTTACAGTAACCTCAGAATGTGTTCTAGTTACAGTAACCTCAGAATGTGTTATAGTTCCAGTAACCTCAGAATGTGTTATAGTTCCAGTAACCTCAGAATGTGTTATAGCTACAGTAACCTCAGAATGTGTTATAGTTACAGTAACCTCAGAAGGTGTTCTAGTTACAGTAACCTCAGAATGTGTTATTGTTACAGTAACCTCAGAATGTGTTATAGTTACAGTAACCTCAGAATGTGTTATAGTTACAGTAACCTCAGAATGTGTTATAGTTCCAGTAACCTCAGAATGTGTTCTAGTTACAGTAACTTCAAAATGTGTTATGGTTACAGTAACCTCAGAATGAGTTCTAGTTACAGTAACCTCAGAATGTGTTATAGTTACAGTAACCTCAGAATGTGTTATAGCTACAGTAACCTCATAATGTGTTATAGTTCCAGTAACCTCAGAATGTGTTATAGTTACAGTAACCTCAGAACGTGTTATAGTTACAGTAACCTCAGAATGTGTTATATTTACAGTAACCTCAGAAGGTGTTCTAGTTACAGTAACCTCAGAATGTGTTATAGTTACAGTGACCTCAGAATGTGTTCTAGTTACAGTAACTTCAAAATGTGTTATGGTTACAGTAACCTCAGAATGAGTTCTAGTTACAGTAACCTCAGAATGTGTTCTAGTTACAGTAACTTCAAAATGTGTTATGGTTACAGTAACCTCAGAATGAGTTCTAGTTACAGTAACCTCAGAATGTGTTATAGTTACAGTAACCTCAGAATGTGTTATAGCTACAGTAACCTCATAATGTGTTATAGTTCCAGTAACCTCAGAATGTGTTATAGTTACAGTAACCTCAGAACGTGTTATAGTTACAGTAACCTCAGAATGTGTTATATTTACAGTAACCTCAGAATGTGTTATAGTTACAGTAACCTCAGAATGTGTTATAGTTACAGTAACCTCAGAACGTGTTATAGTTACAGTAACCTCAGAATGTGTTATATTTACAGTAACCTCAGAATGTGTTATAGTTACAGTAACCTCAGAATGTGTTATAGTTACAGTAACCTCAGAATGTGTTATAGTTCCAGTAACCTCAGAATGTGTTATAGTTACAGTAACCTCAGAACGTGTTATAGTTACAGTAACCTCAGAATGTGTTATAGTTACAGTAACCTCAGAATGTGTTATAGTTACAGTAACCTCAGAATATTTTATAGCTACAGTAACCTCAACATGTGTTATAGTTACAGTAACCTCAGAATGTGTTATAGTTACAGTAACCTCAGAATGTGTTATAGTTACAGTGACCTCAGAATGTGTTATAGTTACGGTAACCTCAGAATGTGTTATAGCTACAGTAACCTCAGAATGCATTCTAGTTACAGTAACCTCAGAATGTGTTATAGTTCCAGTAACCTCAGAATGTGTTATAGTTACAGTAACCTCAGAATGTGTTATAGTTACAGTAACCTCAGAATGTGCTATAGTTACAGTAACCTCAGAATGTGTTATAGTTACAGTAACCTCAGAATGTGTTCTAGTTACAGTAACCTCAGAATGTGTTATAGTTCCAGTAACCTCAGAATGTGTTATAGTTACAGTAACCTCAGAATGTGTTATAGCTACAGTAACCTCAGAATGTGTTATAGTTACAGTAACCTCAGAAGGTGTTCTAGTTACAGTAACCTCAGAATGTGTTATAGTTACAGTAACCTCAGAATGTGTTATAGTTACAGTAACCTCAGAATGTGTTATAGTTACAGTAACCTCAGAATGTGTTATAGTTACAGTAACCTCAGAATGTGTTATAGTTACAGTAACTCCAGAATGTGTTATAGTTACAGTAACCTCAGAATGTGTTCTAGTTACAGTAACCTCAAAATGTGTTATAGTTACAGTAACCTCAGAATGTGTTCTAGTTACAGTAACTTCAAAATGTGTTATAGCTACAGTAACCTCAGAATGAGTTCTAGTTACAGTAACTTCAAAATGTGTTATGGTTACAGTAACCTCAGAATGAGTTCTAGTTACAGTAACCTCAGAATGTGTTATAGTTACAGTAACCTCAGAATGTGTTATAGCTACAGTAACCTCAGAATGTGTTATAGTTACAGTAACCTCAGAATGTGTTATAGTTACAGTAACCTCAGAATGTGTTATAGTTACAGTAACCTCAGAATGTGTTATAGTTACAGTAACCTCAGAATGTGTTATAGTTACAGTAACCTCAGAATGTGTTATAGTTACAGTAACCTCAGAATGTGTTATAGTTACAGTAACTCCAGAATGTGTTATAGTTACAGTAACCTCAGAATGTGTTCTAGTTACAGTAACCTCAAAATGTGTTATAGTTACAGTAACCTCAGAATGTGTTCTAGTTACAGTAACTTCAAAATGTGTTATAGCTACAGTAACCTCAGAATGAGTTCTAGTTACAGTAACTTCAAAATGTGTTATGGTTACAGTAACCTCAGAATGAGTTCTAGTTACAGTAACCTCAGAATGTGTTATAGTTACAGTAACCTCAGAATGTGTTATAGTTACAGTAACCTCAGAATGTGTTATAGTTCCAGTAACCTCAGAATGTGTTATAGCTACAGTAACCTCAGAATGTGTTATAGTTACAGTAACCTCAGAAGGTGTTCTAGTTACAGTAACCTCAGAATGTGTTATTGTTACAGTAACCTCAGAATGTGTTATAGTTACAGTAACCTCAGAATGTGTTATAGTTACAGTAACCTCAGAATGTGTTATAGTTCCAGTAACCTCAGAATGTGTTCTAGTTACAGTAACTTCAAAATGTGTTATGGTTACAGTAACCTCAGAATGAGTTCTAGTTACAGTAACCTCAGAATGTGTTATAGTTACAGTAACCTCAGAATGTGTTATAGCTACAGTAACCTCATAATGTGTTATAGTTCCAGTAACCTCAGAATGTGTTATAGTTACAGTAACCTCAGAACGTGTTATAGTTACAGTAACCTCAGAATGTGTTATATTTACAGTAACCTCAGAAGGTGTTCTAGTTACAGTAACCTCAGAATGTGTTATAGTTACAGTGACCTCAGAATGTGTTCTAGTTACAGTAACTTCAAAATGTGTTATGGTTACAGTAACCTCAGAATGAGTTCTAGTTACAGTAACCTCAGAATGTGTTCTAGTTACAGTAACTTCAAAATGTGTTATGGTTACAGTAACCTCAGAATGAGTTCTAGTTACAGTAACCTCAGAATGTGTTATAGTTACAGTAACCTCAGAATGTGTTATAGCTACAGTAACCTCATAATGTGTTATAGTTCCAGTAACCTCAGAATGTGTTATAGTTACAGTAACCTCAGAACGTGTTATAGTTACAGTAACCTCAGAATGTGTTATATTTACAGTAACCTCAGAATGTGTTATAGTTACAGTAACCTCAGAATGTGTTATAGTTACAGTAACCTCAGAACGTGTTATAGTTACAGTAACCTCAGAATGTGTTATATTTACAGTAACCTCAGAATGTGTTATAGTTACAGTAACCTCAGAATGTGTTATAGTTACAGTAACCTCAGAATGTGTTATAGTTCCAGTAACCTCAGAATGTGTTATAGTTACAGTAACCTCAGAACGTGTTATAGTTACAGTAACCTCAGAATGTGTTATAGTTACAGTAACCTCAGAATGTGTTATAGTTACAGTAACCTCAGAATATTTTATAGCTACAGTAACCTCAACATGTGTTATAGTTACAGTAACCTCAGAATGTGTTATAGTTACAGTAACCTCAGAATGTGTTATAGTTACAGTGACCTCAGAATGTGTTATAGTTACGGTAACCTCAGAATGTGTTATAGCTACAGTAACCTCAGAATGCATTCTAGTTACAGTAACCTCAGAATGTGTTATAGTTCCAGTAACCTCAGAATGTGTTATAGTTACAGTAACCTCAGAATGTGTTATAGTTACAGTAACCTCAGAATGTGTTATAGTTACAGTAACCTCAGAATGTGTTATAGTTACAGTAACCTCAGAATGTGTTCTAGTTACAGTAACCTCAGAATGTGTTATAGTTCCAGTAACCTCAGAATGTGTTATAGTTACAGTAACCTCAGAATGTGTTATAGCTACAGTAACCTCAGAATGTGTTATAGTTACAGTAACCTCAGAAGGTGTTCTAGTTACAGTAACCTCAGAATGTGTTATAGTTACAGTAACCTCAGAATGTGTTATAGTTACAGTAACCTCAGAATGTGTTATAGTTACAGTAACCTCAGAATGTGTTATAGTTACAGTAACCTCAGAATGTGTTATAGTTACAGTAACTCCAGAATGTGTTATAGTTACAGTAACCTCAGAATGTGTTCTAGTTACAGTAACCTCAAAATGTGTTATAGTTACAGTAACCTCAGAATGTGTTCTAGTTACAGTAACTTCAAAATGTGTTATAGCTACAGTAACCTCAGAATGAGTTCTAGTTACAGTAACTTCAAAATGTGTTATGGTTACAGTAACCTCAGAATGAGTTCTAGTTACAGTAACCTCAGAATGTGTTATAGTTACAGTAACCTCAGAATGTGTTATAGCTACAGTAACCTCAGAATGTGTTATAGTTACAGTAACCTCAGAATGTGTTATAGTTACAGTAACCTCAGAATGTGTTATAGTTACAGTAACCTCAGAATGTGTTATAGTTACAGTAACCTCAGAATGTGTTATAGTTACAGTAACCTCAGAATGTGTTATAGTTACAGTAACCTCAGAATGTGTTATAGTTACAGTAACTCCAGAATGTGTTATAGTTACAGTAACCTCAGAATGTGTTCTAGTTACAGTAACCTCAAAATGTGTTATAGTTACAGTAACCTCAGAATGTGTTCTAGTTACAGTAACTTCAAAATGTGTTATAGCTACAGTAACCTCAGAATGAGTTCTAGTTACAGTAACTTCAAAATGTGTTATGGTTACAGTAACCTCAGAATGAGTTCTAGTTACAGTAACCTCAGAATGTGTTATAGTTACAGTAACCTCAGAATGTGTTATAGCTACAGTAACCTCAGAATGTGTTATAGTTACAGTAACCTCAGAATGTGTTATAGTTACAGTAACCTCAGAATGTGTTATAGTTACGGTAACCTCAGAATGTGTTATAGCTACAGTAACCTCAGAATGCATTCTAGTTACAATAACCTCAGAATGTGTTATAGTTACAGTAACCTCAGAATGTGTTATAGTTACAGTAACCTCAGAATATGTTATAGCTACAGTAACCTCAACATGTGTTATAGTTACAGTAACCTCAGAATGTGTTATAGTTACGGTAACCTCAGAATGTGTTATAGTTACAGTAACCTCAGAATGTGTTATAGCTACAGTAACCTCAGAATGTGTTATAGTTCCAGTAACCTCAGAATGTGTTATAGTTACAGTAACCTCAGAATGTGTTCTAGTTACAGTAACCTCAGAATGTGTTATAGTTCCAGTAACCTCAGAATGTGTTCTAGTTACAGTAACCTCAGAATGTGTTATAGTTACAGTAACCTCAGAATGTGTTATAGCTACAGTAACCTCATAATGTGTTATAGTTCCAGTAACCTCAGAATGTGTTATAGTTACAGTAACCTCAGAACGTGTTATAGTTACAGTAACCTCAGAATGTGTTATATTTACAGTAACCTCAGAATGTGTTATAGTTACAGTAACCTCAGAATGTGTTATAGTTACAGTAACCTCAGAATGTGTTATAGTTCCAGTAACCTCAGAATGTGTTATAGTTACAGTAACCTCAGAATGTGTTATAGTTACAGTAACCTCAGCATATTTTATAGCTACAGTAACCTCAACATGTGTTATAGTTACAGTAACCTCAGAATGTGTTATAGTTACAGTAACCTCAGAATGTGTTATAGTTACAGTGACCTCAGAATGTGTTATAGTTACGGTAACCTCAGAATGTGTTATAGCTACAGTAACCTCAGAATGCATTCTAGTTACAGTAACCTCAGAATGTGTTATAGTTACAGTAACCTCAGAATGTGTTATAGTTACAGTAACCTCAGAATGTGTTATAGTTACAGTAACCTCAGAATGTGTTATAGTTACAGTAACCTCAGAATGTGCTATAGTTACAGTAACCTCAGAATGTGTTATAGTTACAGTAACCTCAGAATGTGTTCTAGTTACAGTAACCTCAGAATGTTTATAGTTACAGTAACCTCAGAATGTGTTCTAGTTACAGTAACCTCAGAATGTGTTATAGTTCCAGTAACCTCAGAATGTGTTATAGTTCCAGTAACCTCAGAATGTGTTATAGCTACAGTAACCTCAGAATGTGTTATAGTTACAGTAACCTCAGAAGGTGTTCTAGTTACAGTAACCTCAGAATGTGTTATTGTTACAGTAACCTCAGAATGTGTTATAGTTACAGTAACCTCAGAATGTGTTATAGTTACAGTAACCTCAGAATGTGTTATAGTTACAGTAACCTCAGAATGTGTTCTAGTTACAGTAACCTCAAAATGTGTTATAGTTACAGTAACCTCAGAATGTGTTCTAGTTACAGTAACCTCAGAATGTGTTCTAGTTACAGTAACTTCAAAATGTGTTATAACTACAGTAACCTCAGAATGAGTTCTAGTTACAGTAACTTCAAAATGTGTTATGGTTACAGTAACCTCAGAATGAGTTCTAGTTACAGTAACCTCAGAATGTGTTATAGTTACAGTAACCTCAGAATGTGTTATAGCTACAGTAACCTCAGAATGTGTTATAGTTACAGTAACCTCAGAATGTGTTCTAGTTACAGTAACCTCAGAATGTGTTATAGTTCCAGTAACCTCAGAATGTGTTATAGTTCCAGTAACCTCAGAATGTGTTATAGCTACAGTAACCTCAGAATGTGTTATAGTTACAGTAACCTCAGAAGGTGTTCTAGTTACAGTAACCTCAGAATGTGTTATTGTTACAGTAACCTCAGAATGTGTTATAGTTACAGTAACCTCAGAATGTGTTATAGTTACAGTAACCTCAGAATGTGTTATAGTTACAGTAACCTCAGAATGTGTTATAGTTACAGTAACCTCAGAATGTGTTATAGTTACAGTGACCTCAGAATGTGTTATAGTTACAGTAACCTCAGAATGTGTTATAGTTCCAGTAACCTCAGAATGTGTTATAGCTACAGTAACCTCAGAATGTGTTATAGTTACAGTAACCTCAGAATGTGTTATAGTTCCAGTAACCTCAGAATGTGTTCTAGTTACAGTAACCTCAGAATGTGTTATAGTTACAGTAACCTCAGAATGTGTTATAGTTCCAGTAACCTCAGAATGTGTTCTAGTTACAGTAACCTCAGAATGTGTTATAGTTACAGTAACCTCAGAATGTGTTATAGTTACAGTAACCTCAGAATGTGTTATAGTTACAGTAACCTCAGAATGTGTTATAGTTACAGTAACCTCAGAATGTGTTATAGTTACAGTAACCTCAGAATGTGTTATAGCTACAGTAACCTCAACATGTGTTATAGTTACAGTAACCTCAGAATGTGTTATAGTTACAGTAACCTCAGAATGTGTTATAGTTACAGTGACCTCAGAATGTGTTATAGTTAGGGTAACCTCAGAATGTGTTATAGCTACAGTAACCTCAGAATGCATTCTAGTTACAGTAACCTCAGAATGTGTTATAGTTACAGTAACCTCAGAATGTGTTATAGTTCCAGTAACCTCAGAATGTGTTATAGTTACAGTAACCTCAGAATGTGTTATAGCTACAGTAACCTCAGAATGTGTTATAGTTCCAGTAACCTCAGAATGTGTTATAGTTACAGTAACCTCAGAACGTGTTATAGTTACAGTAACCTCAGAATGTGTTATAGTTACAGTAACCTCAGAATGTGTTATAGTTACAGTAACCTCAGAATGTGTTATAGCTACAGTAACCTCAGAATGTGTTATAGTTCCAGTAACCTCAGAATGTGTTATAGTTACAGTGACCTCAGAATGTGTTATAGTTACGGTAACCTCAGAATGTGTTATAGCTACAGTAACCTCAGAATGCATTCTAGTTACAGTAACCTCAGAATGTGTTATAGTTACAGTAACCTCAGAATGTGTTATAGTTACAGTAACCTCAGAATGTGTTATAGTTACAGTAACCTCAGAATGTGTTATAGTTCCAGTAACCTCAGAATGTGTTCTAGTTACAGTAACCTCAGAATGTGTTATAGTTACAGTAACCTCAGAATGTGTTATAGTTACAGTAACCTCAGAATGTGTTATAGTTACAGTAACCTCAGAATGTGTTATAGTTACAGTAACCTCAGAATGTGTTATAGTTACAGTAACCTCAGAATGTGTTATAGCTACAGTAACCTCAACATGTGTTATAGTTACAGTAACCTCAGAATGTGTTATAGTTACAGTAACCTCAGAATGTGTTATAGTTACAGTGACCTCAGAATGTGTTATAGTTACGGTAACCTCAGAATGTGTTATAGCTACAGTAACCTCAGAATGCATTCTAGTTACAGTAACCTCAGAATGTGTTATAGTTACAGTAACCTCAGAATGTGTTATAGTTCCAGTAACCTCAGAATGTGTTATAGTTACAGTAACCTCAGAATGTGTTATAGCTACAGTAACCTCAGAATGTGTTATAGTTCCAGTAACCTCAGAATGTGTTATAGTTACAGTAACCTCAGAATGTGTTATAGTTACAGTAACCTCAGAACGTGTTATAGTTACAGTAACCTCAGAATGTGTTATAGTTACAGTAACCTCAGAATGTGTTATAGTTACAGTGACCTCAGAATGTATTATAGTTACGGTAACCTCAGAATGTGTTATAGCTACAGTAACCTCAGAATGCATTCTAGTTACAGTAACCTCAGAATGTGTTATAGTTACAGTAACCTCAGAATGTGTTATAGTTACAGTAACCTCAGAATGTGTTATAGTTACAGTAACCTCAGAATGTGTTATAGTTACAGTAACCTCAGAATGTGTTATAGTTACAGTAACCTCAGAATGTGTTATAGTTACAGTAACCTCAGAATGTGTTATAGTTAACCTCAGAATGTGTTATAGTTCCAGTAACCTCAGAATGTGTTATAGTTACAGTGACCTCAGAATGTGTTATAGTTACGGTAACCTCAGAATGTGTTATAGCTACAGTAACCTCAGAATGCATTCTAGTTACAGTAACCTCAGAATGTGTTATAGTTACAGTAACCTCAGAATGTGTTATAGTTACAGTAACCTCAGAATGTGTTATAGTTACAGTAACCTCAGAATGTGTTATAGTTCCAGTAACCTCAGAATGTGTTCTAGTTACAGTAACCTCAGAATGTGTTATAGTTACAGTAACCTCAGAATGTGTTATAGTTACAGTAACCTCAGAATGTGTTATAGTTACAGTAACCTCAGAATGTGTTATAGTTACAGTAACCTCAGAATGTGTTATAGTTACAGTAACCTCAGAATGTGTTATAGCTACAGTAACCTCAACATGTGTTATAGTTACAGTAACCTCAGAATGTGTTATAGTTACAGTAACCTCAGAATGTGTTATAGTTACAGTAACCTCAGAATGTGTTATAGTTACGGTAACCTCAGAATGTGTTATAGCTACAGTAACCTCAGAATGCATTCTAGTTACAGTAACCTCAGAATGTGTTATAGTTACAGTAACCTCAGAATGTGTTATAGTTCCAGTAACCTCAGAATGTGTTATAGTTACAGTAACCTCAGAATGTGTTATAGCTACAGTAACCTCAGAATGTGTTATAGTTCCAGTAACCTCAGAATGTGTTATAGTTACAGTAACCTCAGAACGTGTTATAGTTACAGTAACCTCAGAACGTGTTATAGTTACAGTAACCTCAGAATGTGTTATAGTTACAGTGACCTCAGAATGTGTTATAGTTACAGTAACCTCAGAATGTATTATAGTTACGGTAACCTCAGAATGTGTTATAGCTACAGTAACCTCAGAATGCATTCTAGTTACAGTAACCTCAGAATGTGTTATAGTTACAGTAACCTCAGAATGTGTTATAGTTACAGTAACCTCAGAATGTGTTATAGTTACAGTAACCTCAGAATGTGTTATAGTTCCAGTAACCTCAGAATGTGTTCTAGTTACAGTAACCTCAGAATGTGTTATAGTTACAGTAACCTCAGAATGTGTTATAGTTACAGTAACCTCAGAATGTGTTATAGTTACAGTAACCTCAGAATGTGTTATAGTTACAGTAACCTCAGAATGTGTTATAGTTACAGTAACCTCAGAATGTGTTATAGCTACAGTAAACTCAACATGTGTTATAGTTACAGTAACCTCAGAATGTGTTATAGTTACAGTAACCTCAGAATGTGTTATAGTTACAGTAACCTCAGAATGTGTTATAGTTACAGTAACCTCAGAATGTGTTATAGTTACAGTAACCTCAGAATGTGTTATAGTTACAGTAACTCCAGAATGTGTTATAGTTACAGTAACCTCAGAATGTGTTCTAGTTACAGTAACCTCAAAATGTGTTATAGTTACAGTAACCTCAGAATGTGTTCTAGTTACAGTAACTTCAAAATGTGTTATAGCTACAGTAACCTCAGAATGAGTTCTAGTTACAGTAACTTCAAAATGTGTTATGGTTACAGTAACCTCAGAATGAGTTCTAGTTACAGTAACCTCAGAATGTGTTATAGTTACAGTAACCTCAGAATGTGTTATAGCTACAGTAACCTCAGAATGTGTTATAGTTACAGTAACCTCAGAATGTGTTATAGTTACAGTAACCTCAGAATGTGTTATAGTTACAGTAACCTCAGAATGTGTTATAGTTACAGTAACCTCAGAATGTGTTATAGTTACAGTAACCTCAGAATGTGTTATAGTTACAGTAACCTCAGAATGTGTTATAGTTACAGTAACTCCAGAATGTGTTATAGTTACAGTAACCTCAGAATGTGTTCTAGTTACAGTAACCTCAAAATGTGTTATAGTTACAGTAACCTCAGAATGTGTTCTAGTTACAGTAACTTCAAAATGTGTTATAGCTACAGTAACCTCAGAATGAGTTCTAGTTACAGTAACTTCAAAATGTGTTATGGTTACAGTAACCTCAGAATGAGTTCTAGTTACAGTAACCTCAGAACGTGTTATAGTTACAGTAACCTCAGAATGTGTTATAGTTACAGTAACCTCAGAATGTGTTATAGTTCCAGTAACCTCAGAATGTGTTATAGCTACAGTAACCTCAGAATGTGTTATAGTTACAGTAACCTCAGAAGGTGTTCTAGTTACAGTAACCTCAGAATGTGTTATTGTTACAGTAACCTCAGAATGTATTATAGTTACGGTAACCTCAGAATGTGTTATAGCTACAGTAACCTCAGAATGCATTCTAGTTACAGTAACCTCAGAATGTGTTATAGTTACAGTAACCTCAGAATGTGTTATAGTTACAGTAACCTCAGAATGTGTTATAGTTACAGTAACCTCAGAATGTGTTATAGTTCAGTAACCTCAGAATGTGTTCTAGTTACAGTAACCTCAGAATGTGTTATAGTTACAGTAACCTCAGAATGTGTTATAGTTACAGTAACCTCAGAATGTGTTATAGTTACAGTAACCTCAGAATGTGTTATAGTTACAGTAACCTCAGAATGTGTTATAGTTACAGTAACCTCAGAATGTGTTATAGCTACAGTAAACTCAACATGTGTTATAGTTACAGTAACCTCAGAATGTGTTATAGTTACAGTAACCTCAGAATGTGTTATAGTTACAGTAACCTCAGAATGTGTTATAGTTACAGTAACCTCAGAATGTGTTATAGTTACAGTAACCTCAGAATGTGTTATAGTTACAGTAACTCCAGAATGTGTTATAGTTACAGTAACCTCAGAATGTGTTCTAGTTACAGTAACCTCAAAATGTGTTATAGTTACAGTAACCTCAGAATGTGTTCTAGTTACAGTAACTTCAAAATGTGTTATAGCTACAGTAACCTCAGAATGAGTTCTAGTTACAGTAACTTCAAAATGTGTTATGGTTACAGTAACCTCAGAATGAGTTCTAGTTACAGTAACCTCAGAATGTGTTATAGTTACAGTAACCTCAGAATGTGTTATAGCTACAGTAACCTCAGAATGTGTTATAGTTACAGTAACCTCAGAATGTGTTATAGTTACAGTAACCTCAGAATGTGTTATAGTTACAGTAACCTCAGAATGTGTTATAGTTACAGTAACCTCAGAATGTGTTATAGTTACAGTAACCTCAGAATGTGTTATAGTTACAGTAACCTCAGAATGTGTTATAGTTACAGTAACTCCCGAATGTGTTATAGTTACAGTAACCTCAGAATGTGTTCTAGTTACAGTAACCTCAAAATGTGTTATAGTTACAGTAACCTCAGAATGTGTTCTAGTTACAGTAACTTCAAAATGTGTTATAGCTACAGTAACCTCAGAATGAGTTCTAGTTACAGTAACTTCAAAATGTGTTATGGTTACAGTAACCTCAGAATGAGTTCTAGTTACAGTAACCTCAGAACGTGTTATAGTTACAGTAACCTCAGAATGTGTTATAGTTACAGTAACCTCAGAATGTGTTATAGTTCCAGTAACCTCAGAATGTGTTATAGCTACAGTAACCTCAGAATGTGTTATAGTTACAGTAACCTCAGAAGGTGTTCTAGTTACAGTAACCTCAGAATGTGTTATTGTTACAGTAACCTCAGAATGTGTTATAGTTACAGTAACCTCAGAATGTGTTATAGTTACAGTAACCTCAGAATGTGTTATAGTTCCAGTAACCTCAGAATGTGTTCTAGTTACAGTAACTTCAAAATGTGTTATGGTTACAGTAACCTCAGAATGAGTTCTAGTTACAGTAACCTCAGAATGTGTTATAGTTACAGTAACCTCAGAATGTGTTATAGCTACAGTAACCTCATAATGTGTTATAGTTCCAGTAACCTCAGAATGTGTTATAGTTACAGTAACCTCAGAACGTGTTATAGTTACAGTAACCTCAGAATGTGTTATATTTACAGTAACCTCAGAAGGTGTTCTAGTTACAGTAACCTCAGAATGTGTTATAGTTACAGTGACCTCAGAATGTGTTCTAGTTACAGTAACTTCAAATGTGTTATGGTTACAGTAACCTCAGAATGAGTTCTAGTTACAGTAACCTCAGAATGTGTTCTAGTTACAGTAACTTCAAAATGTGTTATGGTTACAGTAACCTCAGAATGAGTTCTAGTTACAGTAACCTCAGAATGTGTTATAGTTACAGTAACCTCAGAATGTGTTATAGCTACAGTAACCTCATAATGTGTTATAGTTCCAGTAACCTCAGAATGTGTTATAGTTACAGTAACCTCAGAACGTGTTATAGTTACAGTAACCTCAGAATGTGTTATATTTACAGTAACCTCAGAATGTGTTATAGTTACAGTAACCTCAGAATGTGTTATAGTTACAGTAACCTCAGAACGTGTTATAGTTACAGTAACCTCAGAATGTGTTATATTTACAGTAACCTCAGAATGTGTTATAGTTACAGTAACCTCAGAATGTGTTATAGTTACAGTAACCTCAGAATGTGTTATAGTTCCAGTAACCTCAGAATGTGTTATAGTTACAGTAACCTCAGAACGTGTTATAGTTACAGTAACCTCAGAATGTGTTATAGTTACAGTAACCTCAGAATGTGTTATAGTTACAGTAACCTCAGAATATTTTATAGCTACAGTAACCTCAACATGTGTTATAGTTACAGTAACCTCAGAATGTGTTATAGTTACAGTAACCTCAGAATGTGTTATAGTTACAGTGACCTCAGAATGTGTTATAGTTACGGTAACCTCAGAATGTGTTATAGCTACAGTAACCTCAGAATGCATTCTAGTTACAGTAACCTCAGAATGTGTTATAGTTCCAGTAACCTCAGAATGTGTTATAGTTACAGTAACCTCAGAATGTGTTATAGTTACAGTAACCTCAGAATGTGCTATAGTTACAGTAACCTCAGAATGTGTTATAGTTACAGTAACCTCAGAATGTGTTCTAGTTACAGTAACCTCAGAATGTGTTATAGTTCCAGTAACCTCAGAATGTGTTATAGTTACAGTAACCTCAGAATGTGTTATAGCTACAGTAACCTCAGAATGTGTTATAGTTACAGTAACCTCAGAAGGTGTTCTAGTTACAGTAACCTCAGAATGTGTTATAGTTACAGTAACCTCAGAATGTGTTATAGTTACAGTAACCTCAGAATGTGTTATAGTTACAGTAACCTCAGAATGTGTTATAGTTACAGTAACCTCAGAATGTGTTATAGTTACAGTAACTCCAGAATGTGTTATAGTTACAGTAACCTCAGAATGTGTTCTAGTTACAGTAACCTCAAAATGTGTTATAGTTACAGTAACCTCAGAATGTGTTCTAGTTACAGTAACTTCAAAATGTGTTATAGCTACAGTAACCTCAGAATGAGTTCTAGTTACAGTAACTTCAAAATGTGTTATGGTTACAGTAACCTCAGAATGAGTTCTAGTTACAGTAACCTCAGAATGTGTTATAGTTACAGTAACCTCAGAATGTGTTATAGCTACAGTAACCTCAGAATGTGTTATAGTTACAGTAACCTCAGAATGTGTTATAGTTACAGTAACCTCAGAATGTGTTATAGTTACAGTAACCTCAGAATGTGTTATAGTTACAGTAACCTCAGAATGTGTTATAGTTACAGTAACCTCAGAATGTGTTATAGTTACAGTAACCTCAGAATGTGTTATAGTTACAGTAACTCCAGAATGTGTTATAGTTACAGTAACCTCAGAATGTGTTCTAGTTACAGTAACCTCAAAATGTGTTATAGTTACAGTAACCTCAGAATGTGTTCTAGTTACAGTAACTTCAAAATGTGTTATAGCTACAGTAACCTCAGAATGAGTTCTAGTTACAGTAACTTCAAAATGTGTTATGGTTACAGTAACCTCAGAATGAGTTCTAGTTACAGTAACCTCAGAATGTGTTATAGTTACAGTAACCTCAGAATGTGTTATAGCTACAGTAACCTCAGAATGTGTTATAGTTACAGTAACCTCAGAATGTGTTATAGTTACAGTAACCTCAGAATGTGTTATAGTTACGGTAACCTCAGAATGTGTTATAGCTACAGTAACCTCAGAATGCATTCTAGTTACAATAACCTCAGAATGTGTTATAGTTACAGTAACCTCAGAATGTGTTATAGTTACAGTAACCTCAGAATATGTTATAGCTACAGTAACCTCAACATGTGTTATAGTTACAGTAACCTCAGAATGTGTTATAGTTACGGTAACCTCAGAATGTGTTATAGTTACAGTAACCTCAGAATGTGTTATAGCTACAGTAACCTCAGAATGTGTTATAGTTCCAGTAACCTCAGAATGTGTTATAGTTACAGTAACCTCAGAATGTGTTCTAGTTACAGTAACCTCAGAATGTGTTATAGTTCCAGTAACCTCAGAATGTGTTCTAGTTACAGTAACCTCAGAATGTGTTATAGTTACAGTAACCTCAGAATGTGTTATAGCTACAGTAACCTCATAATGTGTTATAGTTCCAGTAACCTCAGAATGTGTTATAGTTACAGTAACCTCAGAACGTGTTATAGTTACAGTAACCTCAGAATGTGTTATATTTACAGTAACCTCAGAATGTGTTATAGTTACAGTAACCTCAGAATGTGTTATAGTTACAGTAACCTCAGAATGTGTTATAGTTCCAGTAACCTCAGAATGTGTTATAGTTACAGTAACCTCAGAATGTGTTATAGTTACAGTAACCTCAGCATATTTTATAGCTACAGTAACCTCAACATGTGTTATAGTTACAGTAACCTCAGAATGTGTTATAGTTACAGTAACCTCAGAATGTGTTATAGTTACAGTGACCTCAGAATGTGTTATAGTTACGGTAACCTCAGAATGTGTTATAGCTACAGTAACCTCAGAATGCATTCTAGTTACAGTAACCTCAGAATGTGTTATAGTTACAGTAACCTCAGAATGTGTTATAGTTACAGTAACCTCAGAATGTGTTATAGTTACAGTAACCTCAGAATGTGTTATAGTTACAGTAACCTCAGAATGTGCTATAGATACAGTAACCTCAGAATGTGTTATAGTTACAGTAACCTCAGAATGTGTTCTAGTTACAGTAACCTCAGAATGTGTTATAGTTACAGTAACCTCAGAATGTGTTCTAGTTACAGTAACCTCAGAATGTGTTATAGTTCCAGTAACCTCAGAATGTGTTATAGTTCCAGTAACCTCAGAATGTGTTATAGCTACAGTAACCTCAGAATGTGTTATAGTTACAGTAACCTCAGAAGGTGTTCTAGTTACAGTAACCTCAGAATGTGTTATTGTTACAGTAACCTCAGAATGTGTTATAGTTACAGTAACCTCAGAATGTGTTATAGTTACAGTAACCTCAGAATGTGTTATAGTTACAGTAACCTCAGAATGTGTTCTAGTTACAGTAACCTCAAAATGTGTTATAGTTACAGTAACCTCAGAATGTGTTCTAGTTACAGTAACCTCAGAATGTGTTCTAGTTACAGTAACTTCAAAATGTGTTATAACTACAGTAACCTCAGAATGAGTTCTAGTTACAGTAACTTCAAAATGTGTTATGGTTACAGTAACCTCAGAATGAGTTCTAGTTACAGTAACCTCAGAATGTGTTATAGTTACAGTAACCTCAGAATGTGTTATAGCTACAGTAACCTCAGAATGTGTTATAGTTACAGTAACCTCAGAATGTGTTCTAGTTACAGTAACCTCAGAATGTGTTATAGTTCCAGTAACCTCAGAATGTGTTATAGTTCCAGTAACCTCAGAATGTGTTATAGCTACAGTAACCTCAGAATGTGTTATAGTTACAGTAACCTCAGAAGGTGTTCTAGTTACAGTAACCTCAGAATGTGTTATTGTTACAGTAACCTCAGAATGTGTTATAGTTACAGTAACCTCAGAATGTGTTATAGTTACAGTAACCTCAGAATGTGTTATAGTTACAGTAACCTCAGAATGTGTTATAGTTACAGTAACCTCAGAATGTGTTATAGTTACAGTGACCTCAGAATGTGTTATAGTTACAGTAACCTCAGAATGTGTTATAGTTCCAGTAACCTCAGAATGTGTTATAGCTACAGTAACCTCAGAATGTGTTATAGTTACAGTAACCTCAGAATGTGTTATAGTTCCAGTAACCTCAGAATGTGTTCTAGTTACAGTAACCTCAGAATGTGTTATAGTTACAGTAACCTCAGAATGTGTTATAGTTCCAGTAACCTCAGAATGTGTTCTAGTTACAGTAACCTCAGAATGTGTTATAGTTACAGTAACCTCAGAATGTGTTATAGTTACAGTAACCTCAGAATGTGTTATAGTTACAGTAACCTCAGAATGTGTTATAGTTACAGTAACCTCAGAATGTGTTATAGTTACAGTAACCTCAGAATGTGTTATAGCTACAGTAACCTCAACATGTGTTATAGTTACAGTAACCTCAGAATGTGTTATAGTTACAGTAACCTCAGAATGTGTTATAGTTACAGTGACCTCAGAATGTGTTATAGTTAGGGTAACCTCAGAATGTGTTATAGCTACAGTAACCTCAGAATGCATTCTAGTTACAGTAACCTCAGAATGTGTTATAGTTACAGTAACCTCAGAATGTGTTATAGTTCCAGTAACCTCAGAATGTGTTATAGTTACAGTAACCTCAGAATGTGTTATAGCTACAGTAACCTCAGAATGTGTTATAGTTCCAGTAACCTCAGAATGTGTTATAGTTACAGTAACCTCAGAACGTGTTATAGTTACAGTAACCTCAGAATGTGTTATAGTTACAGTAACCTCAGAATGTGTTATAGTTACAGTAACCTCAGAATGTGTTATAGCTACAGTAACCTCAGAATGTGTTATAGTTCCAGTAACCTCAGAATGTGTTATAGTTACAGTGACCTCAGAATGTGTTATAGTTACGGTAACCTCAGAATGTGTTATAGCTACAGTAACCTCAGAATGCATTCTAGTTACAGTAACCTCAGAATGTGTTATAGTTACAGTAACCTCAGAATGTGTTATAGTTACAGTAACCTCAGAATGTGTTATAGTTACAGTAACCTCAGAATGTGTTATAGTTCCAGTAACCTCAGAATGTGTTCTAGTTACAGTAACCTCAGAATGTGTTATAGTTACAGTAACCTCAGAATGTGTTATAGTTACAGTAACCTCAGAATGTGTTATAGTTACAGTAACCTCAGAATGTGTTATAGTTACAGTAACCTCAGAATGTGTTATAGTTACAGTAACCTCAGAATGTGTTATAGCTACAGTAACCTCAACATGTGTTATAGTTACAGTAACCTCAGAATGTGTTATAGTTACAGTAACCTCAGAATGTGTTATAGTTACAGTGACCTCAGAATGTGTTATAGTTACGGTAACCTCAGAATGTGTTATAGCTACAGTAACCTCAGAATGCATTCTAGTTACAGTAACCTCAGAATGTGTTATAGTTACAGTAACCTCAGAATGTGTTATAGTTCCAGTAACCTCAGAATGTGTTATAGTTACAGTAACCTCAGAATGTGTTATAGCTACAGTAACCTCAGAATGTGTTATAGTTCCAGTAACCTCAGAATGTGTTATAGTTACAGTAACCTCAGAACGTGTTATAGTTACAGTAACCTCAGAACGTGTTATAGTTACAGTAACCTCAGAATGTGTTATAGTTACAGTGACCTCAGAATGTGTTATAGTTACAGTGACCTCAGAATGTATTATAGTTACGGTAACCTCAGAATGTGTTATAGCTACAGTAACCTCAGAATGCATTCTAGTTACAGTAACCTCAGAATGTGTTATAGTTACAGTAACCTCAGAATGTGTTATAGTTACAGTAACCTCAGAATGTGTTATAGCTACAGTAACCTCAGAATGTGTTATAGTTACAGTAACCTCAGAATGTGTTATAGTTACAGTAACCTCAGAATGTGTTATAGTTACAGTAACCTCAGAATGTGTTATAGCTACAGTAACCTCAGAATGTGTTATAGTTCCAGTAACCTCAGAATGTGTTATAGTTACAGTGACCTCAGAATGTGTTATAGTTACGGTAACCTCAGAATGTGTTATAGCTACAGTAACCTCAGAATGCATTCTAGTTACAGTAACCTCAGAATGTGTTATAGTTACAGTAACCTCAGAATGTGTTATAGTTACAGTAACCTCAGAATGTGTTATAGTTACAGTAACCTCAGAATGTGTTATAGTTCCAGTAACCTCAGAATGTGTTCTAGTTACAGTAACCTCAGAATGTGTTATAGTTACAGTAACCTCAGAATGTGTTATAGTTACAGTAACCTCAGAATGTGTTATAGTTACAGTAACCTCAGAATGTGTTATAGTTACAGTAACCTCAGAATGTGTTATAGTTACAGTAACCTCAGAATGTGTTATAGCTACAGTAACCTCAACATGTGTTATAGTTACAGTAACCTCAGAATGTGTTATAGTTACAGTAACCTCAGAATGTGTTATAGTTACAGTGACCTCAGAATGTGTTATAGTTACGGTAACCTCAGAATGTGTTATAGCTACAGTAACCTCAGAATGCATTCTAGTTACAGTAACCTCAGAATGTGTTATAGTTACAGTAACCTCAGAATGTGTTATAGTTCCAGTAACCTCAGAATGTGTTATAGTTACAGTAACCTCAGAATGTGTTATAGCTACAGTAACCTCAGAATGTGTTATAGTTCCAGTAACCTCAGAATGTGTTATAGTTACAGTAACCTCAGAACGTGTTATAGTTACAGTAACCTCAGAACGTGTTATAGTTACAGTAACCTCAGAATGTGTTATAGTTACAGTGACCTCAGAATGTGTTATAGTTACAGTGACCTCAGAATGTATTATAGTTACGGTAACCTCAGAATGTGTTATAGCTACAGTAACCTCAGAATGCATTCTAGTTACAGTAACCTCAGAATGTGTTATAGTTACAGTAACCTCAGAATGTGTTATAGTTACAGTAACCTCAGAATGTGTTATAGTTACAGTAACCTCAGAATGTGTTATAGTTCCAGTAACCTCAGAATGTGTTCTAGTTACAGTAACCTCAGAATGTGTTATAGTTACAGTAACCTCAGAATGTGTTATAGTTACAGTAACCTCAGAATGTGTTATAGTTACAGTAACCTCAGAATGTGTTATAGTTACAGTAACCTCAGAATGTGTTATAGTTACAGTAACCTCAGAATGTGTTATAGCTACAGTAAACTCAACATGTGTTATAGTTACAGTAACCTCAGAATGTGTTATAGTTACAGTAACCTCAGAATGTGTTATAGTTACAGTGACCTCAGAATGTGTTATAGTTAGGGTAACCTCAGAATGTGTTATAGCTACAGTAACCTCAGAATGCATTCTAGTTACAGTAACCTCAGAATGTGTTATAGTTACAGTAACCTCAGAATGTGTTATAGTTCCAGTAACCTCAGAATGTGTTATAGTTACAGTAACCTCAGAATGTGTTATAGCTACAGTAACCTCAGAATGTGTTATAGTTCCAGTAACCTCAGAATGTGTTATAGTTACAGTAACCTCAGAATGTGTTATAGTTACAGTAACCTCAGAATGTGTTATAGTTACAATAACCTCAGAATGTGTTATAGCTACAGTAACCTCAGAATGTGTTATAGTTCCAGTAACCTCAGAATGTGTTATAGTTACAGTAACCTCAGAACGTGTTATAGTTACAGTAACCTCAGAATGTGTTATAGTTCCAGTAACCTCAGACTGTGTTATAGTTACAGTAACCTCAGAATATGTTATAGCTACAGTAACCTCAACATGTGTTATAGTTACAGTAACCTCAGAATGTGTTATAGTTACAGTAATCTCAGAATGTGTTATAGTTACAGTGACCTCAGAATGTGTTATAGTTACGGTAACCTCAGAATGTGTTATAGCTACAGTAACCTCAGAATGCATTCTAGTTACAGTAACCTCAGAATGTGTTATAGTTACAGTAACCTCAGAATGTGTTATAGTTCCAGTAACCTCAGAATGTGTTCTAGTTACAGTAACTTCAAAATGTGTTATAGTTACAGTAACCTCAGAATGTGTTCTAGTTACAGTAACCTCAGAATGTGTTCTAGTTACAGTAACTTCAAAATGTGTTATAGCTACAGTAACCTCAGAATGAGTTCTAGTTACAGTAACCTCAGAATGTGTTCTAGTTACAGTAACTTCAAAATGTGTTATGGTTACAGTAACCTCAGAATGAGTTTTAGTTACAGTAACCTCAGAATGTGTTATAGTTACAGTAACCTCAGAATGTGTTATAGCTACAGTAACCTCAGAATGTGCTATAGTTCCAGTAACCTCAGAATGTGTTATAGTTACAGTAACCTCAGAACGTGTTATAGTTACAGTAACCTCAGAATGTGTTATAGTTACAGTAACCTCAAAATGTGGCCAAGAATGTATTACTCATTTTAAGGTTTAATGGTACATTTGTTTGTAAGATAGCCTTAACTTTAGGCTATTTAGTGTATTACAAATGTAATATTGAATTGTGTTTGGTTGACAACACAAACATACAGTGGGGCAAAAAAATATTTAGTCAGCCACCAATTGTGCAAGTTCTCCCACTTAGAAAAGATGAGAGAGGCCTGTAATTTTCATCATAGGTACACTTCAACTATGACAGACAAAATGAGGAAAAGAAATCCAGAAAATCACATTGTAGGATATTTAAATTAATTTATTTGCAAATTATGGTGGAAAATAAGTATTTGGTCACCTACAAACAAGCAAGATTTCTGGCTCTCACAGACCTGTAACTTCTTCTTTAAGAGGCTCATCTGTCCTCCACTCGTTACCTGTATTAATGGCACCTGTTTGAACTTGTTATCGGTATAAAAGACACCCGTCCACAACCTCAAACAGTGACACTCCAAACTCCACTATGGCCAAGACCAAAGAGCTGTCAAAGGACACCAGAAATAAAATTGTGGACCTGCGCCAGGCTGGGAAGACTGAATCTGCAATAGGTAAGCAGCTTGGTTTGAAGAAATCAACTGTGGGAACAATTATTAGGAAATGGGAGACATACAAGACCACTGATAATCTCCCTCCATCTGGGGCTCCACGCAAGATCTCACCCCGTGGGGTCAAAATGATCATAAGAACGGTGAGCAAAAATCCCAGAACCACACAGGGGGAACTAGTGAATGACCTGCAGAGACCTGGGACCAAAGTAACAAAGCCTACCATCAGTAACACACTACGCCGCCAGGGACTCAAATCCTGCACTGCCAGTACATGTCCAGGCCCGTCTGAAGTTTGCTAGAGAGTATTTGGATGATCCAGAAGAAGATTGGGAGAAAGTCATATGGTCAGATGAAACCAAAAAACTTTTTGGTAAACACTCAACTCGTTGTGTTTGGAGGACAAAGAATGCTGAGATGCATCCAAAGAACACCATACCTACCGTGAAGCATGGGGGTGGAAACATCATGCTTTGGGGCTGTTTTTCTGCAAAGGGACCAGGATGACTGATCCGTGTAAAGGAAAGAATGAATGGGGCCATGTATCGTGAGATTTTGAGTGAAAACCTCCTTCCATCAGCAAGGGCATTGAAGATGAAACGTGGCTGAGTCTTTCAGTATGACAATGATCCCAAACACACCGCCCGGGCAACGAAGGAGTGGCTTCGTAAGAAGCATTTCAAGGGCCTGGAGTGGCAGAGCCAGTCTCCAGATCTCAACCCCATAGAAAATCTTTGGAGGGAGTTGAACGTCCGTGTTGTCCAGCAACAGCCCCAAAACATCACTGCTCTAGTGGAGATCTGCATGGAGGAATGGGCCAAAATAGCTGCATATTGAGATAACAAAAGTTTATTGACCAACTACTTATTTTCCACCATAATTTGCAAATAAATTAATAAATTATCCTACTATGGAATGGGCCAAAATACCAGCAACAGTGTTTGAAAACCTTGCGAAGGCTTACAGAAAACCTTTGACCTCTGTCATTGCCAACAAAGGGTATATAACAAAGTATTGAGATAACAAAAGTTTATTGACCAACTACTTATTTTCCACCATAATTTGCAAATAAATTAATAAATTATCCTACTATGTGATTTTCTGGATTTGCTTTTCTCATTTTGTCTGTCATAGTTGAAGTGTACCTATGATGAACATTACAGGCCTCTCTCATCTTTCTAAGTGGGAGAACTTGCACAATTGGTGGCTGACTAAATACTTTTTTTGCCCCACTGTATATCAACATATAAAATAAATGTATCTACTGCTTGGATAGTTCCATCTGAGCCTCTGGCTTAATCCCATTATTTAACTTTTATTTTTGGTTGAGTTGGAGACATGAATTCAACACATTATTTGTTAACTTGTCGACAGGTGAATAGGTTATTTATTGTATTTCGAATATGATATTGAAATGTGTTTGGTTGTCAACGCAACCAGATATCAATGTTTGAAGGACATGTATCTTCTGCTTGGACAGTTCCCTCTGTGTCACTGACTTAGTCTGGCTTTTAATGGCAGTTTTTCTACAAATATAATAAATGATACGTTGGATTCACGTCCCCGTCTGTAATGGTCTGGGTGTAGCTGGTGCAGAGACGTCAGGCGCAGGACAGCAGAGATGAGTAACAGAAGTGACTTTGCTCAAATATTCCAATAACATGTCGTAAATACCGAGCCCACAATAACGGACCGAACATACATAAAACAATCACGCACAAAAACCACGGGGAAAACAGAGGGTTAAATAATGAACATGTAATTGGGGAATTGAAACCAGGTGTGTAAAACCAAGACAAAACAAATGGAAAATGAAAAGTGGATCGGCAATGGCTAGAAAGCCGGTGACGTCGACCTCCGAACTCCGCCCGAACAAGGAGAGGGACCGACTTCAGCGGAAGTCGTGACACCATCTTAACCAAAAATATAAGTTAAACAGTTGGACTAAATCCAATCAAACTTTATTGAAAGTATATTCAAAGTTTGATTTGATTCGATTTGATTTAGTACTATTCTTGAACTTTGATTTTTGGAGGAGATACATCTCCTTCAAATGTTGATATTTGTTTGTGTTGACAACCAAACATAAATCAATGTCACTAAATATATATTTTTTAATGTCAACTAGAGCTTGAAACCCTAGGCCTATTGTATTCAATGTAGTCAATGTTTTGTTTCATTCTGGGTTGAATTGGAACAATCGCTATTGATGACTTTGCAAATGTGACACAGGCCAAATACCATCATTGATGAAATATGAGTGAGAAAGTATGGTCACATTTAATTTGTTCTGTTAAACCTACCCTTTGGAATGACTTTGATACCAACAGTGAATCTATTTAGTTTCTCAGTGGAGATCCCACAACAAGCATTCTCACAATAGCACATTGGCAATAGCCAGAGACAAATATAATAGCTAAGCAGGGAAGGGCTTGGTTAAAACCTTAGAATGGAGACCGAAGGGTAGCAGTAGATAGATCAGTTAGGAAGTGCTGCCCAGCCTATTGTTTCTGACAGTGGGTAAAACAGAGAAAATGTGATGTTGTTTTAAAGGTACAAAATCAACATATTTCATACAAGGTTTGTCTATGTCTCTCTCTCTCTCTCTCTCTCTCTCTCTCTCTCTCTCTCTCTCTCTCTCTCTCTCTCTCTCTCTCTCTCTCTCTCTCTCTCTCTCTCTCTCTCTCTCTCTCTCTCTCTCTCTCTCTCTCTCTCTCTCTCTCTCTCTCTCTCTCTCTCTCTCTCTCTCTCTCTCTCTCTCTCTCTCTCTCTCGCTCTGATGATTCGGCAGTAATGAGTGCAGCAGCTGAAGGTGGGGCTGGCTGGAGGTGAGCTGGAGTAAGCCAGCAAGTTAATGAGGATAGCGACCTTGGTTTGTGCCTGGGGTAGAAAGCGAGAGAAAACGTGGGAGGAAGAGAGAGGCAGAGAGAAACATACAGAGAGACGGATGTTCTCCTTTGTTACTGTAATGCCTATTTTCGTCAATTCACAAATGCATTTAGTTTCTAATTGTGGCACTTGCAAATGCCACGGAGATTATGTGGGCCATGTGCATAATCAAAGGGATAATCTTAGAGTGAATGAGGAAGGAAGACAGAGCTGAAGTCTGGGTGGGTGTCTGGGGGAAAGATGTTTCCACATAGAAGAGATGTCCTCATTTAAACTTGGCCCGATGGTACCATTGATGCACTACATAGAATTTGATGGGTGTTGTCATCCTCATTCTAGCAGGTCTTTCACTCTCTCTGTTCCTCTCTCTCTCCTTTTTCCCTACTCAGCCTGCCAATTACTCCCTCTAATGCAGACACCCTGTTGTTCTTGTTCATCCTCTTTTCCTCTCGCTCTCTTTCTGTCTCTCTCTCTCCCTCATTTGATCCCTGTTTCCTTTGTAGCGTTCCCAAATCAATCGGAATTAATTCCGCCATCTCTTATCGTCGACGCCACCGTCCCCCATCCCTCTCCACGTCAACACGATCTTCACTCCATCTCTCTCTCCATCTCTCTCTCTCTCTCTCTCTCTCTCTCTCTCATTCGCTCCCATGCTCCCTCTTTCTGTTCCACAGCAACTCACTAAGAATGGTCTTCTTTTGCTCTTATCTCTTCCAGGGTTCACCCCCCAGAGTTGGGGAACAATGAGTTGATTAGATGTGCATGGCATACCGGGGCACAGACGATTCCATCCCGGAGAATTGCATTGCTCAAGGTGGCGTCATGCATAAGATATAGTGTTACCAGTCTGGCACTCTGAAATATGCTACACTGCTATACTGCTACGTATTGTGAGATGATATACTATTGTGGGTCGAGATGAGTCGCTATCTATCCCGGCTCGGTCTATAAGCTGCATGTACGGCAGTGTCTTGTCTCCAAGCGATGCATCAGTCCCTCCTATCCGAAGTAGAGACTATGCTATTCTATGACATTCACAGTGCAATAACAAATGGATCCGAATGACACATTATTTTGACTTGCTAGCGAGGCTATTTATTGGCTTTCACCGCAGAACAGAGTGAGAAAGTTGACATAGACTGGCTACCTTCCTCCTGGACCCGGACCAATTGTGCGCCGCCCTATGGGACTCCCAATCACAGCTGGATGTGATACAGCCGGGATTCAAACCAGGGACTGTAGTGACACCTCTTGCACTGAGATGCCGTGTCCTAGACCGCTGCGCCACTCGGGAGCAGATTGTTTAGGCCCTCGTGCTGTCATTCATTTCCTGCACTGTCTCTTACCCCATTTAGCATGGTTCATCAATACATTTTAGAGAGTCATAGGGCGGATAAGTTCCACTTTTTAATAGCATGACACGAGCGCGTTGCTCACCGGGTTCTGCCTTCACAATCCGACTACCCGCTCAGGAAAATCATTAAGCCACTCTGTATTGTCATTAGCATTGCTGTGCAATCATCGCCATTATCACGCCAGTTCAATTTATGTATTGATCGGTGCCTCCCCACCCCTCTTTTGTACCCAACCAGATGGATGGATAGAGCATAGTTTTATTCTGGGCCCCCGTGGCCCCGCCCCTGGGCCCTGCTCTTGGTTTAACTCCTAACAGAGAAGTAGTTGGCCATTAATTAAACACGTCCCCTCCCCAGAGCACCCCAGACCCATTTGTCGATGCACTCTGAATCGAACGCTTCAGTGTTGACGTGGGCCACCATCCCAGCTCTGCCAGAGTGCCAATCAATGAAGTGTCACTCTGCATGCATCTCCCTTTCTCCCTCCAGCCCTCTCTCCCTTTCTCCCTCCAGCCCTCTCTCCCTTTCTCCCTCCAGCCCTCTCTCCCTTTCTCCCTCCAGCCCTCTCTCCATAGTTAAACATGGGCACACTCAGCTTTTTCTGTCTCTCTCTCTCTCCTACTCTCGCTCTCTCTCTCTCCAAAAGGCCACAGAATAGGTTAATACTGAGAGCCAGGCTCTATCTGGGTCTAACATAAACATATTCTCACCATCTCCCTCTCTCTCTCTGACACTGCCTCTCTCTCTCTCTCTCCCTCTCTCTCTCTCTCTCTCTCTCTCTCTCTCTCTCTCTCTCTCTCTCTCTCTCTCTCTCTCTCTCTCTCTCTCTCTCTCTCTCTCTCTCTCTCTCTCTCTCTCTCTCTCTCTCTCTCTCTCTCTCTCTCTCTCTCTCTCTCTCTCTCTCTCTCTCTCTCTCTGCACCGAATACAACAGGTGTATATCTTATAGTGAAATGCTTACTTACAAGCCCTTAACCAACCATGCAGTTCAAGAAATAGAGTTAAGAAAATATTTACAAAAAAAATAATAAAAAATCAATAAAAAGTAACACAATAAAATAACAATAACAAGGTTATTATGTGGGGGTACAGGTTAGTTGAGGTAGTCTGTACATGTAGGTAGGGGTAAAGTGACTATGCATGAATAATAAACAGTGAGTAGCAGCACGGGGGGGGTCAATGTAAATAGTCTGGGTTGCCATTTGATTAATTGTTCAGCAGTCTTATGGCTTTTGGACCTAGAATTGGTGCTCCGGCAGAGAGAACTGTCTATGACTTGGGTGACTGAAGTCTTTGACAATTTTTGGGGCCTTTCTCTGACACCGCCTAGTATAGAGGTCCTGGATGGCAGGAAGCTTGGCCCCAGTGATGTACTGGGCCGTACGCATTACCTTCTGTAGCACCTTATGGTCGGAGGCCGAGCAGTTGCCATACTCTCTCTCCCGCCCCATCTCTCTCATCTATCCATGGCTCACTTGACTTTTCTCTCATTGACTTCCCTGTTTTCCATGTTTTTAGTAAATGCTCTGTTTAGTCTGTGTACCTGGGTATGCATTCCCATATAGATCATTGCTCTGAGAACAGTCCTAGGTTCAAACATTATTTAACATCACTCCTGAGTGACGCAGCAGTCTAAGGCACTGCATCGCAGGGCGAGAGGCTTTACCTCAGACCCGGTTTCATTCCTGGGCTGTGCCACAGCCGGCCGTGGCATAGGACATAGGACGGCGCCCAATTGGCCCAGCGTCGTCCGGGTTAACCTGGCGTGGGTTAAGGAGCGCGGTTAGAAGGGTCATGTTTCGGAGGACGCATGACTCCACTTTCGCCTCTCCCAAGTCTGTTGGGGAGTTGCAGCGATGAGACAAGATCGAAATTGGGGAGGATAAATAACAGTACTCTTAAATACTTTATCTGGGCTTGATTGAGCTTGCTTAGCACAATAGAACAAATAGAAAAGTCTCAGAAGTGCAAACCCCACCCAGATTCAGATTCTGACCTGGCACTGCAGACAGGCTAAAGCAAACACTCAAAGTACTTGAACGTTTTCAAATAGTATTTCAACCCAGGTCTGATAGCCCATTTCTTTGAGAAAGGACAGTTCTTATCAGTTGAGTTGTCATGAGGAGACAAAGCTTGCTGCCCAGGAGTTCCTGTTATAATGTGTTCCAGAATTGAATTCTGAAGTGAATTAAAGTAATTGTTGGCAAACCAGCATGACACTACCATGTTATTGTCCCTTTTAGAACAATGCATTATGCATCCTTATACAGCACATGAGTAAGCATCCTTATACAGCACATACATTAGAACAATGCATTATGCATCCTTATACAGCACATGAGTAAGCATCCTTATACAGCACATACATTAGAACAATGTATTATGCATCCTTATACAGCACATGAGTAAGCATCCTTATACAGCACATACATTAGAACAATGTATTATGCATCCTTATACAGCACACCTAGTTATAAAGGTGCATTCCAAATGGCACTCCATTCCCTTTATAGTGCACTACTTTTGACCAGTGCTCTTGGGAAGTATTCAGACCCCTTGACGTTTTCACATTTTGATACGTTACAGCCTTATTCTAAAATTGATCAAATTTAAATGTCCCTCATCAATCTACACACAATACCCCATAATGGCAAAGTGAAAACAGGTTTTTAGACATTTTGCAAATGTGTTACACATTCAAATCAGAAATCCCCTATTCAGACCCTTTGCTATGAGACTCGAAATTGAGCTCAGGTTTATTGTGTTTCCATTGATCTTCCTTGAGATGTCTAAGGCACTGCATCTCAGTGCAAGAGGCGTCACTACAGTCCCTGGTTCGAATCCAGGCTGGTTCGAATCTTGATTTGAGTCCACATGTGGTATATTCAATTGATTGGACATGATTTGGAAAGGCACACACCTGTCTATATAAGGTCCCTGACAGTGCATGTCAGAGCAAAAACCAAGCCATGAGGTCAAAGGAATTGACCGTATAACTCCGAGACAGAATTGTGTCGAGGCACAGATCTGGGGAAGGGTACCAAAAAGATTCTGCAGCATTGTAGGTCCCCAAGAACACAGTGGTCTCCGTCATTCTTAAATGGAAGAAGTTTGGAACCACCAAGGTCAAACTGAGCAATCGGGGGAGAAAGGCCTTGGTCAGGGAGGTGACCAAGAACCCGATGGTCACTCTGACAGAGCTCCAGAGTTCCTTTGTGGAGATGGGAGAATCTTCCAGAAAGACAACCATCTCTGCAGCACTCCACCAATTAGGCCTTTATTGTAGAGTGGCCAGATGGAAGCCACTCCTCACCGAGCTTGTAGCATCATACCCAATAAGACTCGAGGTTGTAATCACTGCCAAAGATGCTTCAACAAAGTACTGAGTAAAGGGTCTGAATACTTTATGTAAATGTAATACTTCAGTTTTGAATTTGTAATACATTTGCAAAAATGTCTAAAAAACCTATTTTTGCTTTGTCATTATGAGGTATTGTGTTTAGACTGACGAAGGGGGGAAAAAAACAATGTAATCCATTTTAGAATAAGTCTGTGACGTAACAAAATGTGGGAAAATACTTTCCTGAATGTACTGTATAGGGAATAGGGTGCCATTTGGGACACAGACACGGGAAGTAGCCACCTTCTGGACACACACTTCTCTCCTGACTTCTTTAGCTGAATGGTTCATAGAAACGTGATGTTTCATTTTCTTCCATTCCATATGAAGAATTGAATGTGTTGAAGGTAAGTACAGGGTTGTCAGTCAGCCACTGCAGTGTTCATTAGTGGCATGTATGTGTGTGTCATGTTGACGCAGCTTGAACATTACAGCTCACAATTTGCATCTCAATCTCAATTAAACCATGTAATGAGACGCATACAGTTGATATACATAAATATACAGGAAATAGACGTGCACGCACACGCAAACATGCATTCAGGTATGCACGCACACGCACCACATGTGTATGTGTGTACATGTTGGGTGTGTGAGTATGTGTATAAAAACAATATACAAACATATAAATAACATGTCACATTCCTGTGCATAGTACATGGGGGACAAAGTATCTCTCTCTCTCTTTCTCTCTGACACACACACACACAGACACACACACACACACACACACACAGAGCTGCTCAGCCACGTGTGTACAACATCATCCCTGGCGGAGGGTGAGTCCTGATTAAGGCACTCGTTATAAACACTTTCCCCGTTAAACCTTGGAACGTTGATCTACTCATTTAACAAAAAGCAACACAGCTTGGATTCGGGGGGAACATCTGAAAAAGGTGTCACATTCATTCCCGTCGTCTTCATTAATGGATACATTTTTCTGGGATTCACCGGTTCCTGAAATGTACAATGCCTTTGATCTACTTCAAATGCATATTGTCACGGTTGTTGTGATGGACGGACCAAGGAGCAGCGTGATTTGAGTTCCACATATTTCATTTGTAGTGAACCGTAGCAAAACAACGACGATACATGACTTACGTGGTGCAACAAGCACAAACACAAACAATATCCCACAACCCAGGTGGGAACAATGGAGAACTTAAGTATGATTCCCAATTAGAGACGACGACAATCAGCTGCCTCTAATTGGGAACCATACAACAGAACCACATAGAAATAGGAAAACTAGAACACCCCCCTAGTCACACATACAGATCATGGAGAAGATGAAAAAAAACATGTATATCAGGTACATGGAGAGAGAGAGAGAGAGAGAGAGAGAGAGAGAGAGAGAGAGAGAGAGAGAGAGAGAGAGAGAAGAGAGAGAGAGAGAGAGAAATAGCTTTGCGTGAGAAATGATGTTCCTTTTTTTAAAAGAGAAGCACATTCAGATTTGACTTTGCCTCCTGATTCGATCTCCAGGTGATTTATATTCAGGTTCTGTGTGAAACGTCACTTGTGTCCCAAATGGCACCCTATGCCCTTTGAAGGGCCAATAGGGCTCTGGCCATATGTAAGGGTGCCATTTGGGACACAAGCACTCAGTGGATTAACAACTTTGGAGAGAGAGGCAGAGCTTATCAATGTAAATTGGTGTGTGAATGGATACCCTGACCTTTAAAAGTCCTTGCAGGAAAAAGAGAGAGAAAGAACTTGGCTTTGCTACTGTGTGTGTGTGTGTGTGTGTGTGTGTGTGTGTGTGTGTGTGTGTGTGTGTGTGTGTGTGTGTGTGTGTGTGTGTGTGTGTGTGTGTGTGTGTGTGTGTGTGTGTGTGTGTGTGTGTGTGTGTGTGTGTGTGTGTGTGTGTGTGTGTGTGTGTGTGTGTGTGTGTGTGTGTGTGTGTGTGCGCATGCGTGTGTGTGGCGGCTTTCTATTCTTCCCATTATAGACTAGCAGTTGATGTGACCTCTCCAAGACGGTGCCTTTTAAGTTGAATGACCCTGTGTCTGACTGAAACACAAGCGAGTAAGCCTTATTATGCTCTGTGCTATCCAGCCAAGAAGGCGCGGAGGAAAGCAACATGGCTGTGTTTGTGTGATTGTGTGTGCGTGTACTGGATGTGCATGTGTGTGGGTGAATGACTGGGGCTTGCCCTCTGTGTTTAGACTTGGGCTCTTAGCGCTAGCTAGCTGTGAAAGCCTTGTCTCAGCTTTCTCCATGTGAAAAGAGGCTATAAAACTGGCATGTTGTGAGAAAAACACTCTCAAGGTTGTTGTAGTCAAGATATTTCATCGGGAGCCTTCGACGGTGGTGGCGTGTGACAGGGCCAGCCTGATTCCCCATGGCAACACCCTTGGTGATCGAAATGCTGATATTTCCTTCCCCATTGAAGACATTTTGAATTATGAAGTGTATGCAGAAGCCATTGAATATCTCGCTGAATGCCTCTAAGGTGGTTGTTTAATAGTGCAAATAAAATATTGCCACTCTCTCCCCCTCTCTATTTCCCTTTAACCCTCTCCAACTATTTTCTTTAATCAACACGTTTCATTGCCTCTGAGAAGTATTACAGCATTCTCCTTGGTGCCTCCAGACACTCTTGAAGTCAAGGCTCTAGACACTACTCTTGATCGGGCCATCTTGGATTTCGACCCACATCCACTATGGTCCGAGAGACCTATTTCCTTTCATATTCCATTCCTTTCTCTGGACGTTCACCAAGGTCTGAATCGCACAGTGAAGGGAGCATTGTGACACTCTTTCCTAAGGCTCCCCTGCTGCAGACTGGCTGGCTCCGTGGCTCCACAACCAACTCCACTGGGCCTGTCTGCCAGGCTAGCTAGAGGAAGGTTTATTCCACCCTGCATGCTTCGCTGGTGGAGAGAAGCATCCTCTCCTTAGGGATTTAGCTCTTGACCCGGTCAGCTTCTGTTTTGTAGGCTTTATAGGGGCTTCTCACAACCTAACTGAACAACTGAACAACTGCCTCTTTCTAAGACCGAATAGTGTTTTTGGTTACTCTTTAGTTAACATGGGCATCGCTTCATAGACCGTGCAAATGTGGGGAGTAACTCTATTGCCGCATGCACTTAGGCTACTAGCTTATTAAAGGGTAATTGCATAGGTTATGACACTGTAATTACTCTGGTTTAAGACATGTGTATTGTTCCGTGAAATACAATACTGTAGGTTTGAAAGGTATTCATCAAGACTGCTATAGAAGCACAGAGGTGTATGTTTGTTTGCAAGTAGTTCACAGAAAGGGTTTATGTGCTTTCGGGAATTCCCTGCATTTTTGTTCCACTGAAATGCATTTTTCAAAATCTCGGGATAATATATTCGTTGCTGTATTTTTGTCTGTTTCATCATTCTAATTGATTAAAATGACAGACAAATCCTAATCTATTATTAATCTATTAATAAACCCTGACTTATTCATTATCTGCAAAGACCACACGTATAAAAGAATAGTGCAATTTTAAGAAGATGTAGAAGGAGTGTATCAGCGTCCACATGAGTTGAGTTTAACGCCAAACGGAAAAGTCAAGGGGAGTTTATGGTGAAAACGGCGTGAGTAATTGCGGAATACCTGATTGCCTCGTCACCACCCCAGCCGCTTGAAACTAGACTGAAACGTCCATCGTCTGAGACCCTGGAGGATTTGCGATGTTTTGACGTTCGGCTTGACAGCGAGAGTTCAGGTGACGTGACACACCTTGACACCGGCGTGGAATATCTTGCTGTGCGATCGGCTCGGTAATGAGGCGCGAGTGAAGTGGCGGGCCGTTCTGTATTCTCGCAGATACGCCAGATGCGTCGCTCCCGCTGCCCTCCCTCGCTCTACGCCACAACACGTTCTGCCCTCCCTCGCTCTACGCCACAACACGTTCTGCCCTCCCTCGCTCTACGCCACAACACGTTCTGCCTTCCCTCGCTCTACGCCACAACACGTTCTGCCCTCCCTCGCTCTACGCCACAACACGTTCTGCCCTCCCTCGCTCTACGCCACAACACGTTCTGCCCTCCCTCGCTCTACGCCACAACACGTTCTGCCCTCCCTCGCTCTACGCCACAACACGTTCTGCCCTCCCTCGCTCTACGCCACAACACGTTCTGCCCTCCCTCGCTCTACGCCACAACACGTTCTGCCCTCCCTCGCTCTACGCCACAACACGTTCTGCCCTCCCTCGCTCTATGCCACAACACGTTCTGCCCTCCCTCGCTCTACGCCACAACACGTTCTGCCCTCCCTCGCTCTACGCCACAACACGTTCTGCCCTCCCTCGCTCTACGCCACAACACGTTCTGCCCTCCCTCGCTCTACGCCACAACACGTTCTGCCCTCCTTCGCTCTACGCCACAACACGTTCTGCCCTCCCTCGCTCTACGCCACAACACGTTCTGCCCTCCCTCGCTCTACGTCTCAACACGTTCTGCCCTCCCTCGCTCTACGCCACAACACGTTCTGCCCTCCCTCGCTCTACGCCACAACACGTTCTGCCCTCCCTCTTTCTACGCCACAACACGTTCTGCCCTCCCTCGCTCTACGCCACAACACGTTCTTCCCTCCATGGCAGAAGAATAAAAAACGCTAGCAGACAGATGTATGACAGACAGAAGCATCAAGGGACAGAACAAAACGGAGGGGTGAAGGGAGTTCTCAGCCAGCTAAACTACCAGAGTATAACCCACAGAGAGAGAGAGAGAGAGAGAAGGAGGGAGGGAGAGAGAGAGAAAGTGAGAGAGAAAGTGAGAGAGAAAGAGAGAGAGAAAGTGAGAGAGAAAGTGAGAGAGAAAGTGAGAGAGAAAGTGAGAGAGAAAGTGAGAGAAAGTGAGAGTGAGAGAGAGAGAGAGAGAGAGAGAGAGAGAGAGAGAGAGAGAGAGAGAGAGAGAGAGAGAGAGAGAGAGAGAAAGTGAGAGAGTGAGAGAGAGAGAGAGAAAGTGAGAGAGAAAGTGAGAGAGAAAGTGAGAGAGTGAGAGAGAGAGAGAGAGAGAGAGAGAGAGAGAGAGAGAGAGAAAGTGAGAGAGAAAGTGAGAGAGAAAGTGAGAGAGTGAGAGTGAGAGAGAGAGAGAGATACATGCGTCAATCAGCAAGACCTTGTAACCCAAGGTCCCGTAGTTGCTTGACATGTTAGGCTGTAGGCTCCGCCTTGGTCACTCTCTAGACATGTACGAGCAGTTTCAGAACATCGTGAAGATGGGTATGATCTCAGGCTTCAGAACAGACTTCATGAGCAAAGCCAGGGAGAGTGGGCGTGTTAAGTTCCAAGTGGGGTTGGTTTGATTTTGTATGCCGTCTGTTTTATTTGTAAAATACACTTTATTTTCACGACAAACGTGCCCTCGTTTAATTCTTCTATTATCGGTGTTGAGTTTCGTGTTTACCCACCGTTATAGCCTTCACATGTCACGATTGGCTTTCACTTGTTAAGCCGATGCCTCTACCCTTGGCCCCAAACATATGGAGCAATTGATTTTCTCTCTCTCCATCCTCTTCGTGTGCTTAGCCACACAGAGGTAGCGTCAGGTTAAGTACCTAGCTTATGACTAAACATCAGCCTCCTTACCTTGGAACCAAATCTAATCAAATATACGATCCTCGGGTTATAAGTCTGCCACCCCATTCATCTCCGCCGATGTGCAATACAATAATGTGATGAGCTGAATAAACGTCTGCCTTATGTGAACTGTATGAACACTCGTATCTATTGGTTTGTGCTCAAACAAAAGGGGAAGAGCAGGGTGAAGAACGCTTGAGTTGAGAACCCTATTTGAATGACAATGGTTGCGAATGGTTGCGAATGGTTGGGAATGGTTGGGAATGGTTGGGAATGGTTGTGAGCGGTTGTGAATGGTGAGGACATCCTACTCTGCTAGTACATGTGATCCTGTGATGTTCTGCTCCGGCGGAGACACTTTTCTTTTATCAGGTGTAATGAAATTGGTTTATTTCCCTGTCTGGAAGGAGGCGTTTGTGGCGGCGGAGTAATGCGCTCTGAGAGTCACTGGGAAAGTGAGACAACGTCTTTTGTTATAAAGGTTGGGAGCCTATTGACTATTGAATGTCCTTTGGTGTTTAAGATTTGGCTGCCATGGGAAATAGTCCCACCCCCAAAATTGGATGATAACCTCAGTGAAGGAATACAATTAAAAATACATCTACACTATAAAATGTCTACACTGTATTATTATGTATATCAATTGTATTAATTCAACTTTATCTCCATTTTCAAGAGAGCTGTATTTTTCTATTCTGGTTCTGGGGACCTGTAGGAATGGAACGTGTTTGTTACAAATAATCTGAGAACACTGCATTGATGGTCATGCGCCATGCGCCTCAAGATGTAGGATCTTCATTTGATCACTCGTTTGTTGCTGAGAATCTGTGAATTGGTGTTCATGGTAAAACAAAACCAAAAACACAAGATGCTGTTTGAGTGAGAGTGAGACCACAATGTGCTTTACAATAGCTGCCAGAGAGAGAGACAGAGAGACAGAGAGACAGAGAGAGCATCTTCTGAGTTCAGTTCTCCTTCAACACAGAAGTGTCAAATCATAGTGCCAACTGACAGTAAGTACTGACGCTTTGTGTTGAATCTGAGATTGCCGCCTCACTTCTTCCACTCCCCAATCCAGCCTTTTCTTCCCATCTTCAATTATCTCCTCCCTCTCCTCTCTTTTACCCCCTTCGTCTTTCTTTTCCCTCCTTATCTTCTCCCCCTCCGTATAGCGACAGATGACACTGAAGGCAGGGGGCTTGTCTCTCTCCACCTGGCATGGCACATGCCAGCCTTGCCAGCCTCCACACCACTTCCGTGCCCTTCCTCCTCTCCTCCTTTCAACACACTCAGTCAGAGCACCAACTACTTTGGCCCAACCTCTTTGACTTTCCCTCTCCGTCCCTGTCCGTCTGCGGGATTCAATCTGCAGCCGGTGTCTTGGTCTCCGTCGGGCCCTATTTAGGAGGAGCACAGCAGTCACTTCCACTGATGCTGCTGCGGCTGCTGCATCTCAGCAGCAGTAGCAAGGCCTGTCTGTCTGTCTGTCTGTCTGTCTGTCTGTCTGTCTGTCTGTCTGTCTGTCTGTCTGTCTGTCTGTCTGTCTGTCTGTCTGTCTGTCTGTCTGTCTGTCTGTCTGTCTGTCTGTCTGTCAAATCAAATCAAATCAAATCAAATCAAATCAAATCAAATCAAATTTATTTATATAGCCCTTCGTACATCAGCTGTTATCTCAAAGTGCTGTACAGAAACCCAGCCTAAAACCCCAAACAGCAAGCAGTGCAGGTGTAGAAACACGGTGGCTAGGAAAAACTCCCTAGAAAGGCCAAAACCTAGGAAGAAACCTAGAGAGGAACCAGGCTATGTGGGGTGGCTAGTCCTCTTCTGGCTGTGCCGGGTGGAGACCACAAAAGAACATGGCCAAGATGTTCAAACGTCCACAAATTACCAGCATGGTCGAACAATAATAAGGCAGAACAGTTGAAACTGGAGCAGCAGCACGGTCAGGTGGACTGGGGACAGCAAGGAGTCATCGTGTCAGGTAGTCCTGGGGCATGGTCCTAGGGCTCAGGTCCTCCGAGAGAGAGAAAGAAAGAGAGAAGGAGAGAATTAGAGAACGCACACTTAGATTCACACAGGACACCGAATAGGACAGGAGAAGTACTCCAGATATAACAAACTGACCCTAGCCCCCCGACACATAAACTACTGCAGCATAAATACTGGAGGCTGAGACAGGAGGGGTCAGGAGACACTGTGGCCCCATCCGAGGACACCCCCGGACAGGGCCAAACAGGAAGGATACAGTCTGTCTGTCTGCCTGCCTGCCTGCCTGCCTGCCTGCCTGTCTGTCTGTCTGTCTGTCTGTCTGTCTGTCTGTCTGTCTGTCTGTCTGTCTGTCTGTCTGTCTGTCTGTCTGTCTGTCTGTCTGTCTGTCTGTCTGTCTGTCTGTCTGTCTGTCTGTCTGTCTGTCATGTGCCACTGATCAATGCTGTAGTGTAGCACTAAGGCAATGAAATGCGTACGGCCCAGTGCACCACCGTGCCAGATCATAGTGGGCTACTGGGGCCGGTTTGGCTGAAACGATACAGCATATTATGACATGGACCACACTTCATTGTGTGTGAGTGTGCATGCACGCAAGCCCACATGCTGGCAAACAACAAATGGACATACAGTGCTGTTGCACCCTTGAGATATGCTGTTTGACATACTGTATGTCATGTCATATGTCATTTACTGTTTGGTATTGTATCATAGAGTATCATCAGATTTTGGTTCACAGTGCTGGTTAACACATGCTTGTACTGCACACAACTTTTACACAGATACACATATCCTTTGTCATTTCGAGTCCTCCAGAGACACGTGACTACAGGCATTCTCATACCCTCTCACAGCACCTCAAGCTGGGGATCCGGACCGATGCCCTCCTCTGGGCTCCCTGGTCAGGTGTACTATTCCCGAGTTAATGGGCCTTGTCCCTCTCCTCTCACTGGCTCTGTGGACCCTGTCTGGCCCACCCTGCCACCCTCCCTCCAGCCTGAACCCCCCCGACACACTCCAACGGCCCCTGGCCCTCTCTGTTTCATGCCCTTCAATCCGCTGTACACACATCTCTCTCTGCCTCTCCTTTTTTCATTCTCTCATTCTCTCTCTCTCTCTCTCATTCTGCCTCTCACCTTCTCATTCTGTCTATCTCTCTCTGTCTTCCTCGTTCTCTCCTTCACTCTCTGTTTTGCTCTCATGCTTCCCCATTATGCTGCACCTGTGTGTGTCTATTTCTGGTCGGCTTCTATGCTTTCTTTCTTCTTTGCTTTTCCTACCAGACTGTCTCCATGTTGTTTCCCTCATACTCATTTATCTCTCTCTCTCTCTCTCTCTCTCTCTCTCTCTCTCTCTCTCTCTCTCTCTCTCTCTCTCTCTCTCTCTCTCTCTCCTCTCCCTTTCCCTAATTTTCATTTTCTCCTCCCCTCCTCCCACTCTCCTTCTCTCACACGTTCCAAATCCCAAACGTGCTTTATTGGTGCAGCGTAACAACGCCTTGCCAACACATTTCTCATGGTTGAGATGTGCCACGTGCAGCATTCAAATATGATATAGATATGATATGATTATTTTCTCTTCTCTGCCTCCATCTCCATCTGTTCCTCACCAAGACCCCCTCTCTCTTCTTTTCCCTCCATTTCCTCCATAATTTCTTTGACTGCTCTCCTTCCAACCTGCTTTGGGCTCGGTCCAAACACACTGGCGGCGAGAGAGGAGAAAGAGAGAGAAAAAAAGTCTTTATACGAAAAGAAGAAGGGGGGGAAAAAAAACTTTTGAAAAATTGATCCGCAATATCAAAGACCTCACCTTACAATAAAATGAAAAAAAGGAATCCATTTTACAAGGGGAGCAGGAGAAATGTGCAGGAAGGCTGATGTGTTTTTGGCTACATCACTGAGACATTGAGTAACAGGACATTGAGGCGGATAAAGGAGAGATTCAAAGCAAAAAGAGATGTGATGAAAGACATAATCAAGTCATCTCTTTACACTTCTTATTTCACTTATCAGTCCAATTACCTTCCCTATTTCATTCTCTCTGCCAAGACAGTGTGTACAGTATGAACAGTGTCAAACTAATTGAGCTCATAAAACAAAATAAACTAGAATTGGCATCCTTACATTTCACCTCTTTAGTTAGATTGTCTCACAGGAAGAAAAGCATTCCATCTCTCATAATCAACAGAAATTCAATAAGGAGTTAATTTGTTCTCATTAAGCCTGAAACCAAGAAACAAAGCGATTGGAACAATTACAGCCGATTCATTCCGTGCACAGGGTCTCAAGAGAATTCCTATGTTATTTATTTTCTTCCTTATTAGAGCCGATCATTCTTTGTTGATCTCACAATGCTGTTACCTGTCCATCTTTGTTGCGCCTTGATCAAATGATTTAAAAGGGCATCCTTCCTTCCTCTCTTTCATGAAGAAATCACTGATTAGAAATAAGTGGCCAGGTAAAAACAATGTGATGGAGCCCTGATGTTCACCTGTAAAATCATGTCTAATCACTTTACTTCAAGGAAGGGAGGAAGGAAGAATGAATTCAATTGGTGCCAATCCTACCTGTTCTTCTTCATTGACCTCCAGACGCCCTTTGACCTATCGCATGCTATGCTGATTTTGGGTTGCCAAGTTGACAAGCCTTAGCATGGGAACCCAGATGATTGGCTGCTGTGGGACTGTGCTGGGTCACAATTGGGCAGTGAGTGACAGGGAGGAGGTCCCTGGTGTGACTGGGCCCAGTCGAGTGGAGAACAGATTCCCTTCCCACGATGCCTAGGAGCTCTGAATCAGCACTGGGCTCCAGTTGATATGGGGCATCAATCACAACACGACACCGCCTGTGTCAGCTTTTTCCCCCACCATGCTCGATGGTGCTATCTGCAGGATCCATGCAATGAATGAATAGAGAGCATAATAGCAATAGAAGCTGGTTATGTTCTTACAATCAATGTACGCCTTTGGGGATCTGAGGGTTTCTGTATACAATCAGTGATGCTTAGGCTGTGTTTTGTAAATCCTGTTTTTGTATGCACATGTGCGTTCATGTGTCTGTGTGTGTTTTCGTGTGCATATCAATGACTCTGTGGGAAATGTTCTAAATGTGTCTCCCCCCCATTGAATTCAATAGAAAAATCATGTGTAATCAATATCTTCCATTCAGCATGTAAATGATTTATTTTCCTTCGACTATACCTCAATGCACATGTAGATCTTACATCTGTGTGTAAGAGAGTGTCTGGTGTGTGGAATGTTTTCCCCTCTGATGCCTCTCTGTTTGTGTGTGTGTGTGTGTGTGTGTGTGTGTGTGTGTGTGTGTGTGTGTGTGTGTGTGTGTGTGTGTGTGTGTGTGTGTGTGTGTGTGTGTGTGTGTGTGTGTGTGTGTGTGTGTGTGTGTGTGTGTGTGTGTGTGTGTGTGTGTGTGTGTGTGTGTGTGTTCCTCAGTGTCTTCTCTCCCCACCTGTCCTTGTTACATGACTGGTGCCTGTAGCCGGCACCATCTACAAGCCTGGTGTAATTAAAGTGTTTGATCTCCCTCCCTGTGGAGACGCCACCACTGCACTGCTTTCTAGACCAGCACACACACACACACCACTGTTGCCACTGTGATCAATGACTGAGCGAGAGGCGCTAGCCACAAACTGACAGTGCAGAGATTGAACAAGAGGAGGGGGAGAGGAAGGAGGAGGGGGAAGGGAGGGGAGGCAGTGGGAATGAGTAAGGGTTAGGAGAGAAAGAGAGTTCAGGAAGGTACTGTAATAATGCAGCGCAAGGGGAAATCAACATGATAATTGAGAAAACATAAAAATGGAGAACAGGTTGTGGCAGTTTTATGTTAGGTATACACTACTGGTCAAAAGCTTTAGAACACCTACTCATTCAAGGACTTGGTCTTTCACCAAATAGGGCTCTTCTGTATACCCTTCCTACCTTGTCACAACACAACTGATTGGCTCAAACGCATTAAGAAGGAAAGAAATTCCACAAATTAACTTTTAAGAAGGCACACCTGTTAATTGAAATGCATTCCAGGTGACTACCCCATGAAGCTGGTTGAGAGAATGCCAAGAGTTATTTGGTTGCTACGTGATTCCATATGTGTTATTTCATAGTTTTGATGTTTCACTATTAGAAAATAGTAAAATAAAGAAAAACCCTTGAATAAGTAGGTGTTCTAAAACTTTTGACCGGTAGTGTAGGTAAATGCAAACACAGTCTCTTACACACACACACACACACACACACACACACACACACACACACACACACACACACACACACACACACACACACACACACACACACACACACACACACACACACACACACACACACACACACACACACACACACACACACACACACAAAGATCACCTAGATCTGACCAGACCTGAGTCAGACAGAACCAAGCACCTTGCACATACTCCTCCTTCGAACTGTCTTGCCTCCTAGCCCAAAACACCTCCTGACCCCTTCCCCCTCTGCCCCCCCTCTCCATCCAGCCACCCTCCAGCTACACACACCTCCTGACCCCTTCCCCTTCTGCCTCCACCCCCTCTCCATCCAGTCACCCCCAACTACACACACCTCCTGATCCCTTCCCCTTCTGCCTTCACCCCTCTCCATCCAGCCACCCCCTGCTACACACACTCCTGACCCCTTCCCCTTCTGCCTTCACCCCTCTCCATCCAGCCACCCCCAGCTACACACCCCTCCTGAACCCTTCCCCGTCTGCCTCCACCCCTCTCCATCCAGCCACCCCCCGCTACACACCCCTCCTGAACCCTCCCCTTCTGCCTCCACCCCCTCTCCATCCAGCCTTCATGTCAGCCTGTGTGTGTGTTGCTGCTATTTAATTATTTGTTACTTTTATTTCTTATTTTTTTACTCAAAACATATTTTTATTAAAACTGCATTGTTGGTTAAGGGCTTGTAAGTAAGCATTTCACTGTAAGGTCTAGAACTGTTGTATTCGGCGCATATAACAAATAACATTTGATTTGATCTTTCTACATCACCCTGTCAATCATTTTCTCCTGTCAGCTCATGCTGTCCCAATCAGTATTATTATATCTCTCTTTCTTGTCCGTTTCATCCTCCCCCTCTTCCCTATCCCTGTCTTCCCCCTCCGCCTCCCTCATTCCCTCCCTCTCTCCCCCTCTCCGTGTTATACATCTCTTTCAGCTAAAAAGTGACACGTCGTCGGATCCGACCTGGGTGCTGTTTCAATTTTTTTCTCGGTGCTAATCAGTTTGCAAATCAGTGCAGTCAGGGAGAGTGTTGCCAAGTTGTTTGCCTTAATCTGAGAGACGGTGGAAGCGATGCGGACTGCAGAACACACCGTTTGGAGTGGATTTGTGTTCTAAGAGAGGCTTACAATGTGGAGAAGAGAGAGATATTACTTTTTGAAAGTGAAGCATTCTATAAAACCCTCAAGTGTTGAAGATGAGCTCGGTGTCCCAAATGGCACCCTATAGCACACTACTTTTGACCCTGACGCCTATGGGCCCTGATCAAAAGTAGTGCACTACATAGGGAATAGGGTGCCATTTGGGATGTGGATGAGGATGTAACAGAATAAAGAAGCTCTGCATAACAATGTTCTGTACTTAATGATTCATGGTTCATTGATTCATTATTATGTCATGTTATGTTGTGTTTACCAGCCGTGCGTCTGCCACAGGGCTGGAAAATAATTTTTCTGGTCCCATGTGCTTTTAGTAGTATGGACAACAAGATTTTGTCCCAAAACTGTCCCTGCAGACTGGGTTTTTAACACAAAATTAAATTCAAGGACACATATTAAGCCTAGTCCTGGACTGAGAAACACTTTTAATAGAGAATTGAATCAGGCTTAATCTGTGTCCGGGAAACTAGTCCAACTAAACAGATATTTGTTCATGGTTTAAATAAATAGTTTTGTTAATTTACTGTTTCTCTTCTCACTGAGTACACCAAACATTAGGAACACCTTCCTAATATTGAATTGGGCTCCCTCTTTTGCCCTCGGAACAGCCTCAATTTTTCAGGGCAGGGACTCTACAAAGTGTCGAAAGCATTCCACAGGGAAGCTGGCCCATGTTGACTCCAATGCTTCCCACAGTTGTGCCACACATACACAATCAATGTCTCAATTGTCTCAAGGCTTAACAAATCCTTCTTTATCCTGTCTCCCCTTCATCTACACAGAAAACCCAGCAGGCCACGACTCGGTGAAACATAAGATATTACAGTTTTTAATGTCCCGTTGGTAGGATAGTCTCGACCATCGAGCATCCTCATGTTGAGTCGGGTATATCGCTCCTGTTTTCTACCATTTGTACACTTTTATTTTATAGTCGGCAAGTTAAGGCAATGAACATTGAAATGCGAGTAGCCTGTTATTTACAAACCAAACAGCGAAAGCAACTTTGCATTGAAGTGTGGATCGCGCATTTCCCAACTCATGATCATATCTTTGGTCGTCGTGGGAAAGACGCAGAGATAAACGAACGTCGCACGAGGCTGTACCCTGTACGGAGGGAACAGAGGGAGAAGGGTAAGCGTGCCTTCCTCATTGTGGACACACTCTTTATAGATGGACAGCTCTTCCGAGACAGCTCCATAACACCGTGGCTGTACTAAATTCCACAGGGACATCAGTTTACGGGGGGGGGGGAGCATGTAAAAATATCTGAACACTATGAAGTTGATATGGACACACACACACTCAATTACACTTAGGTTGGAGTCATTAAAAATCATTTTTCAACTACTCCACAAATTTCTCGTTAACAAACTATAGTTTTGGCAAGTCGGTTAGGACATCTACCCTGTGCATGACACAAGTCATTTTTCCAACAATTGTTTACAGACATATTATTTCACTTATAATTCACTGTATCACAATTCCAGTTGGTCAGAAGTTTACATACACTAAGTTGACTGTGCCTTTAAACAGAGTGGAAAATTCCAGAAAATGATGTCATGGTTTCAGAAGCTTTTGATAGGTTAACTGACATCATTTGAGTCAGGAGGTGTATCTGTGGATGTATTTCAAGGCCTGCCTTCAAACTCAATGCCTCTTTGCTTGACGTCATGGGAAAATCTAAAGAAATCAGCCAAGACATCAGAGAAAAAAAGGAGACCTCCACAAGTTTGGTTCATCCTTGGAAGCGATTTCCAAACGCCTGAAGGTATCACGTTCATCTGTACAAACAATAGTACGCAAGTATAAACACCATGGGACCAGGCAGCTGTCATAACGCTCAGGAAGGAGCCGCGTTCTGTCTCCTAGAGATGAACGCACTTTGGTGCAAAAAGTGCAAATCAATCCCAGAACAACAGCAAAGGACCTTGTGAAGATGCTGGAGGAAACAGCTACAAAAGTATCTATATCCACAGTAAAACGAGTCCTATATCGACATAACCTGAAAGGCCGCTCACCAAGGAAGAAGCCACCGCTCCAAAACTGCCATAAAAAGCCAGACTACAGTTTGCAACTGCACATGGGGACAAAGATCGTACTTTTTGGAGAAATGTTCTCTGGTCTGATGAAACAAAAATTGAACTGTTTGGCCATAATGACCATTGTTATGTTTGGAGGAAAAAGGGGGAGTCTTGCAAGCCGAAGAACACCATCCCAACCATGAAGCACGGTTTACATACACCCCATCCAATTACATTTAAACTCCGTTTTTTGCAATTCCTGACATTGAATCCGAATAAAAAATTCCCTGTCTTAGTTCAGTTAGTATCACCAGTGGGTCAGAAGTTTACATACACTCAATTAGTATTTGGTAGCATTGCCTTTAAATTGTTTAACTTCGGTCAAAGGTTTTGGGTAGACTTCCACAAGCTTCCCACGATAAGTTGGTTGAATTTTGGCCTATTCCTCCTGACAGAGATCGTGTAACTAGTCAGGTTTGTAGGCCTCCTTGCTCGCACACGCTTTTTCAATTCTGTCCACAAAGTTTCTATATCATTGAGATCAGGGCTTTGTGATGGCCACTCCAATACCTTGACTTTGTTGTCCTTAAGCCATTTTTCCACAACTTTGGAAGTATGCTTGGGGTCATTGTTCATTCGGAAGACCCATTTGTGACCAAGCTTTAACTTGATGTCTTGAGATGTTCAACATGATGCTGCCACCCCCGTGCTTCATGGTTGGGATGGTGTTCTGACACCAACCTAGGTGTATGTAAACTTCCAACTTCAACTGTATAGGTCATTGGAAATGATGCAGAAATTGGAAATGATGCTGACAATTACATTGATGGAAGCAAAAAATGTATCTGCAATATTAAAGCTGATGTGCCCTCTAAAAAGCAGAACACTAAAAACACAGTCCATGTAGATAGCCAGCTAGCTAGAGTTTCTGCTATCTAGTAGCTTCTTGACTTCATAAATCTTAGTACAGTAACCAGTGGCGTATAGTCGAGTCCATATGCAAACAAAATCAACTTTATTGCTCATTATTTCAATACACAAGATAGAAAAAACTTGCGTCATCCATCAAGAATTGAACCTCACCGATTCTTGACCATGGACGCTGCCATTGGACAACACTGGCAGTATAGCAGCTTTCATTTATTTCAAAGGAAGCATTATCTCAATTGCTGATGGCAATGCCAGATACCCGATGTCTATAGTGTACAGTAGCAGGACCGTCAGGTTCCCGAAATCTGACTTTTGGGATACGATGTTAATGATGCGTAAGAGAAAGACCCCACTGAATGATTCAGAACATTAAGAATCATATTTGTCTTGGTAAAAAAGGTATTTCACAACACAAGTAAGTGACATTTCATCACCAAACACGTTTTCACCCACTCTGGGCAGAGTGGGTGGACACCCTCATTTAGGTTTATGTAGAATGTGCTCTGAGAAATTGACGAAAGAGGGGTTGAATATTGAAAGCAACCGCAAATATACAATTGAATCAGATAGAAGAAACATTGACAATTGTATTTTATTCTGAGAATCACAGAGGTGTAGTGTAGCAGCGTTGTGAGGTGCATTTTAATAGTCATGCTTAAAGCCTTTGAATTGAATGAGATCACTACCAAAGCTTTGCATTGAAACCTTTTTAATATGAAATATGAGTGTTCAGTGTTCAGTGTCAACAAATGAGTCTAGGATTTATATAACGAATAGTAATACACTGGATTTGACATATTACATACTCATGCACCACTGAGTGAGTATTACATGGTCATGTAATAATATAATGTAATTGATGACTTCATTTGCTCTCTTTCTCTTTCTCTCTCTCTCTCTCTCTCTCTCTCTCTCTCTCTCTCTCTCTCTCTCTCTCTCTCTCTCTCTCTCTCTCTCTCTCACCTCTCTCTCTCTCTCCCACCCCTCTCTCTCTCTCTCTCTCTCTCTCTCTCTCTCTCTCTCTCACACCTCTCTCTCTCTCCCACCCTCTCTCTCTCTCTCTCTCTCTCTCTCTCTCTCTCTCTCTCTCTCTCCCACCTCTCTCTCTCTCTCTCTCTCCACCTCTCTCTCTCTCTCTCTCTTCCACATCTCACATTCTCTCTCTCTCTCTCTCTCTCTCTCTCTCTCTCTCTCTCTCCCAATTCTCTCTCTCTCTCTCTCTCTCTCTCTCTCTCTCTCTCTCTCTCTCTCTCTCTCTCTCTCTCTCTCTCTCTCTCTTCTTCATACCCCCTCTCTCTCCATCCCCCTTCCATTAATTTCTTGTCTGAAACATCCATCACAGTGTAAGGCGAGTGCCTTGAATCAACGTCTACAGTCCTGTAACAGATGGGTCCGATTAGCAGCATGTGTGTATATTACACTCAGACCCATGGTTGAGTGGTGTAATGCTGTGATTTGGAAGGTCACATGTGGGTAGAAGGTAAAGGCAACTGATATTACAGCTTGCCTTTGTGGTTCCCAGGGAACCGTGCAGTTCCTGCTGATGTCATCTCTTTTGTAGGCAAATGTGTTCACCGATCCACCACTGCCACGGCTTCTGCACAAATAGCTTCCACGCGCTGCGCCATTCATCCAATCCCATTTTCTTCCCTCCATCTCCCTCTCCCATTGGACCTATTCCAATTCCCTGGGACTCAATGGGATTGGTTTGACTTTACAGTCACACATACTGCCTTGTTTTTCATCTTCCCATGGCAAATACGAAACTGAACACAACGCTTCTTGCTTTGGGGAATAAACTACAAAGGTTTCCACAGAAATTAGACAGATAAAACAAAAGACGATCACCCTCTTTCTGTTAAACAACAAATACTTTTTTCTCCAAGTAGGTCAGTAAACAAACATTTTATGCATCAAAATGTTATGCATGATGACTATACTCAAGTAAACAACACCAGCAGTGAATGGCGGCTAATGGATGCTAGCTCGACACACGAGGGTACGTGAAGTCTTTCACAGAATCCTACTACACTGAACCACGGCTGGTGCTGCAGACACACACACACACACACACCCTAATTAGCAGGCTTCTCCATTTCCTGCTTTACTGTGTAGTTCTCTATACGCTCTCTACACGGCTTCCCCATATTCTCTTATGTAATACTTTGCTGATTCCTGAAAGGCCTGGGAGGGTTTTGTCTGAGCTTGTCTTCAAAGCAACACGGTAATGACAACAGCACACGGCACATTGAACAATCATCATTATTTGCTTTACCGCAGCAGCACAGCCCTCTGAGGCATCAACGGCAAGGTGATCCATGCCTTTCCCTTATCAACCCATTCGGCTAAATCCTAAATGTGTGTGTGTGTGTATGTGTATGTTTGTGTGTGTGATGATGACTCAGCGTTACAATGACAATCTGAATTGATCAATAAGGACATTTGCATTGTGTTGTCTCCGCTCGTCCCCTAAGGCTCCGGATTCAGCAAAGAAGCGCTCTTCAAAAACCCATTACACATAGATCTGGACAGGGGGCAAGGGGGTAAGGACCCCCAAGAGGTTCCCCCCATGCCTCTCAGTAAAGGGGATTAGAGACAGTCAAGTCCCTGATAAGGACGAAGGTTCTGGAATGTAGAAACTCCTTGGCTGACTTAGCGTTCTGCCTACATCCAGAAGCATAAATCAGCACTCTTGACCCCAGCCCCCTTCCCCCAAACCACTCTCTCTCTTTCTCTTCAACAGCCACCTTTCCCAAACCATGATCGCTTTTCCACTCTTCCCCCGATGAGCCTCAGTGCAGTGTGGGCCTAGCTGTCAGACCCATCTGTCACCACCTCCTTCCACCCTCTCCACGGCACACATACTCCACAGCCTGGCCAGGGACAGCCATACACATTCCACATGGGCGGTGCAGCTGCGGGGTCCCCTCGGTTCTCTCCAGAGTGACTTTCCCCTCCAAAGCTCCAGAGTGCTCTCCGTCTGTTTTCACCACTGCATGACATGCCAAATGGAGAGGAACGGAATTTATTTGGGGAGTGTGTTTGTGTGTGTGTATGTGTGTGTGTGTGTGTGTGTGGGGGGGGGGGGGGTGTTCATGTGTTCATGCATTACTGCGTGCGTGCATGTGTATGTGTGTGAGACGGCTCCAGCTGTTCCCATCATCCAATATACTGTACTGTATCCCAGGCCAGTGGAAAGTTGCCAGCCCAGTCTCTAGATAGTGTATCCTGTTAATGTACTCCCATAACACACCTATCTTCCAATGCGGTGGTTCAGTAGCTTGGTCCCAGACCTGGTTGTGCTGTCCTGGTCCCAGACCTGTTTGTGCTGTCTTGGAGCCTGGTCCCAGACCTGTTTGTACTGTCTTGTAGCCTGGTTCCAGACCTGTTTATGCTGTCTTGTAGCCTGGTCCAGACCTGTTTGTGCTTTCTTGTAGCCTGGCCCCAGACCTGTTTGTACTGTCTTGTAGGCTGGTCCCAGACCTGTTTGTGCTTTCTTGTAGCCTGGCCCCAGACCTGTTTGTACTGTCTTGTAGCCTGGTCCCAGACCTGTTTATGCTGTCTTGTAGCCTCGTCCAGACCTGTTTGTGCTGTCTTGTAGCCTGGTCCCAGACCTGTTTGTGCTGTAATGTCCTCTCGTCCCAGATATGTGTGCGCTGTCTTGTAGCCTGGTCACAGACCTGTTTGTGCTGTGTCAGAGAAGTTCTATAGAAAGAGAGTGACTGTAGATTCCTCCAACAACAACTTTATTATAAGATTTGCAAAAATGAAGCAATCAATAACAACCACTCAACAGTGCATCGTTAGGAAAGCACAACGAACAGAGTTGTCCCTCTCCTAATATAGAAAAAGTACAACCTACTTTGTCTATGTGGCAGGTTAGCAGATGGGTGGAAACAGGGATGTAACATGGTGTGTAAAAGCTGCCACCATTCAAATCAAATCACTTTTTTTTTAATCTGGGGGGGGGGTAGACTGTGGGAGGGGTCTCAAATGGTTGAGGGACAGCTATTGGGGAACTGTGGGGGCATCTTGGAGGGTTTGGGTTCACGTTTTTTGGCCTGGTGGGAGATCTGTCACGTGTCCTTGAGCAGGGCATTGACGCTGGATGCTTATGTGTGTCCCTCTGAATGGGAGTCTGTTGGATGACTGGTGGGGTGTAGTTGTTGAGCGGCTTCACTGCAAGTATATGGTATGTTTCGGATATTCATTTTTTTTGTAACTGTATTGGTGACATACACGAGTTTAGCAGATGTTATTGGGGGTGTAGTGAAATGCTTGTGTTTCTAGCTCCAACAGTGCAGTAACATCTAATAAGTAATATCTGACAATTCACAACAATACACACAATACACACACATCTAAGTAAAGGAATGGAATTAAGAATATATAAATATTTGGACTAGCAATGTCAGAGCAGCATAGACTAAGATAGGTTTCTTCCGGCGCCGACTGAGATGGCCGCCTCGCATCACGTTCCTAGGAAACTATGCAGTTTTTTGTTTTTTTTTACGTGTTATTTCTTACATTAGTAACCCAGGTCATCTTAGGTTTCTTTACATACAGTCAAGAAGAACTACTGAATATAAGATCAGCGTCAACTCACCATCAGTACGACCAAGAATATGTTTTCCGCGACGCGGATCCTATGTTCTGCCTTACAAACAGGACAACGGAATGGATCGCATGCAGCGACCCAAGGAAACGACTCCGAAAAAGAGGGAAACGAGGCGGTGTTCTGGTCAGACTCCGAAAAAGGGCACATCGCGCACCACTCCCCAGCATTCTTCTTGCCAATGTCCAGTCTCTTGACAACAAGGTTGACGAAATCCGAGCAAGGGTGGCATTCCAGAGGGACATCAGAGACTGCAACGTTCTCTGCTTCACGGAAACATGGCTTACTGGGAAGACGCTATCCGATGCGGTGCAGCCAACGGGTTTCTCCACGCATCGCGCCGACAGAAACAAACATCTCTCTGGTAAGAAGAGTGGAGGGGGCGTATGCCTCATGACTAACGGGACATGGTGTGATGAAGGAAACATACAGGAACTCAAATCCTTCTGTTCACTTGATTTAGAATTCCTCACAATCAAATGTAGACCGCATTATCTTCCAAGAGAATTATCTTCGATTATAATCACAGCCGTATATATCCCCCCCAAGCAGACACATCGATGGCTCTGAACGAACTTTATTTAACTCTTTGCAAACTGGAAACCATTTATCCGGAGGCTGCATTCATTGTAGCTGGGGATTTTAACAAAGCTAATCTGAAAACAAGACTCCCTAAATTTTATCAGCATATCGATTGCGCAACCAGGGGTGGTAAAACCTTGGATCATTGTTACTCTAACTTCCGCGACGCATATAAGGCCCTGCCCCGCCCCCCTTTCGGAAAAGCTGACCACGACTCCATTTTGTTGATCCCTGCCTACAGGCAGAAGCTAAAACAAGAGGCTCCCACGCTGAGGTCTGTCCAACGCTGGTCAGACCAAGCTGACTCTACACTCCAAGACTGCTTCCATCACGTGGACTGGGACATGTTTCGTATTGCGTCAGATGAAAATATTGACGAATACGCTGATTCGGTGTGCGAGTTCATTAGAACGTGCGTCGAAGATGTCGTTCCCATAGCAACGATAAAAACATTCCCAAACCAGAAACCGTGGATTGATGGCAGCATTCGCGTGAAACTGAAAGCGCGAACCACTGCTTTTAATCAGGGCAAGGTGTCTGGTAACATGTCCGAATATAAACAATGCAGCTATTCCCACCGCAAGGCTATTAAACAAGCTAAGCGTCAGTACAGAGACAAAGTGGAATCTCAATTCAATGGCTCAGACACAAGAGGCATGTGGCAGGGTCTACAGTCAATCACGGACTACAAGAAGAAACCCAGCCCAGTCACGGACCAGGATGTTTTGCTCCCAGGCAGACTAAATAACTTTTTTGCCCGCTTTGAGGACGATACAGTGCCACTGACACGGCCTGCAACGAAAACATGCGGTCTCTCCTTCACTGCAGCCGAGGTGAGTAAGACATTTAAACGTGTTAACCCTCGCAAGGCTGCAGGCCCAGACGGCATCCCCAGCCGCGCCCTCAGAGCATGCGCAGACCAGCTGGCCGGTGTGTTTACGGACATATTCAATCAATCCCTATACCAGTCTGCTGTTCCCACATGCTTCAAGAGGGCCACCATTGTTCCTGTTCCCAAGAAAGCTAAGGTAACTGAGCTAAACGACTACCGCCCCGTAGCACTCACTTCCGTCATCATGAAGTGCTTTGAGAGACTAGTCAAGGACCATATCACCTCCACCCTACCTGACACCCTAGACCCACTCCAATTTGCTTACCGCCCAAATAGGTCCACAGACGATGCAATCTCAACCACACTGCACACTGCCCTAATCCACCTGGACAAGAGGAATACCTATGTGAGAATGCTGTTCATCGACTACAGCTCGGCATTCAACACCATAGTACCCTCCAAGCTCGTCATCAAGCTCGAGACCCTGGGTCTCGACCCCGCCCTGTGCAACTGGGTACTGGACTTCCTGACGGGCCGCCCCAGGTGGTGAGGGTAGGCAACAACATCTCCTCCCCGCTGATCCTCAACACGGGGCCCCACAAGGGTGCGTTCTGAGCCCTCTCCTGTACTCCCTGTTCACCCACGACTGCGTGGCCACGCACGCCTCCAACTCAATCATCAAGTTTGCGGACGACACAACAGTGGTAGGCTTGATTACCAACAACGACGAGACGGCCTACAGGGAGGAGGTGAGGGCCCTCGGAGTGTGGTGTCAGGAAAATAACCTCACACTCAACGTCAACAAAACTAAGGAGATGATTGTGGACTTCAGGAAACAGCAGAGGGAACACCCCCCTATCCACATCGATGGAACAGTAATGGAGAGGGTAGCAAGTTTTAAGTTCCTCGGCATACACATCACAGACAAACTGAATTGGTCCACTCACACTGACAGCGTCGTGAAGAAGGCGCAGCAGCGCCTCTTCAACCTCAGGAGGCTGAAGAAATTCGGCTTGTCACCAAAAGCACTCACCAACTTCTACAGATGCACAATCGAGAGCATCCTGGCGGGCTGTATCACCGCCTGGTACGGCAACTGCTCCGCCCTCAACCGTAAGGCTCTCCAGAGGGTAGTGAGGTCTGCACAACGCATCACCGGGGACAAACTACCTGCCCTCCAGGACACCTACACCACCCAATGTTACAGGAAGGCCATAAAGATCATCAAGGACATCAACCACCCGAACCACTGCCTGTTCACCCCGCTATCATCCAGAAGGCGAGGTCAGTACAGGTGCATCAAAGCTGGGACCGAGAGACTGAAAAACAACTTCTATCTCAAGGCCATCAGACTGTTAAACAGCCACCACTAACATTGAGTGGCTGCTGCCAACACACTGTCATTGACAGTCTGCCCATTTTTTCTACTGTGTTATTGACTTGCTAATTGTTTACTCCATGTGTAACTCTGTGTTGTCTGTTCACACTGCTATGCTTTATCTTGGCCAGGTCGCAGTTGCAAATGAGAACTTGTTCTCAACTAGCCTACCTGGTTAAATAAAGGTGAAAAAAAAAAAAAAAAAAAAAAAACTCCAGCCACTTTAATAATGGGAATTGATGGGAAATGATGTAAATATATCACTAGCCACTTTAAACAATGCTACCTTATATAATGTTACTTACCCTACATTATTCATCTCATATGCATATGTATATACTGTACTCTACATCATCGACTGCATCCTTATGTAATACATGTATCACTAGCCACTTTAACTATGCCACTTTGTTTATTTTGTCTACATACTCATCTCATATGTATATACTGTACTCGATACCATCTATGTATGCTGCTCTGTACCATCATTCATTCATATATCCTTATGTACATATTCCTTATCCCCTTACTACACTGTGCATAAGACAGTAGTTTTGTAATTGTTAGTTAGATTACTTGTTGGTTATCACTGCATTGTCGGAACTAGAAGCACAAGCATTTCGCTACACTCGCATTAACATCTGCTAACCATGTGTATGTGACAAATAAAATTTTATTTGATTTGATTTGGAGTAGAATAGAATAGAATAGAATACAGTATATACATATAAGATGAGTAATGAAAAATATGTAAACACTATAAAAGTGACTAGCTAGTGTTCCATTATTAAAGTGGCCAGTGATTTTCAAGTCTTTGTATATAGCAGCATCTAATTTGCTAGTGATGGCTATTTAATAGTCTGATGGCCTTGAGATAGAAACTGTTCTTCAGTCTCGGTCCCAGCTTTGATGCACCTGTAATGACCTCGCCTTCTGGATGATAGCGTGGTGAACAAACAGTGGTTCGGGTGGATGCTGTCCTTGATGCTCTTTTTGGCTTTCCTGTGACATTGGGTGCTGTAGGTGTCCTGGAGGGCAGGTAGTTTGCCCCCGGTGATGCGTTGGGCAGACCACACCACCCTCTGGAGAGCCCTGCGGTTGCGGGCTGTGCAGTTGGTGTACCAGACGGTGAGTCAGCCGGACAGGGATGCTCCCTTATTGTGCATCTGTAAAAGTTTGTGGGGTTTTAGGTACCAAGCCAAATTTCTGTTGCGCCTTCTTCACCACACTGTCTGTGTTGGTGAACCATTTCCGTTTGTCAGTGATGTGCATGCCGAGGAACTTTAAGCTTTCCACCTTCTCCACTGTGGTCCCGTCTATGTGGATAGGAGGGTGATCCCTCTGCTGTTTTCGGAAGTCCATCATCAGCTTCTTTGTTTTGTTGAGTTGAGTGAGAGGTTATTTTCCTGGCACCACAGGGCCCTCACCTCCTCCCTGTAGGCTGTCTCGTCATTGTTGGTAATCAGGCCTACTACTGTTGTGCCATCTACAAACTTGATGATTGAGTTTGCGGCGTGCGTGGGTGGGTGGGTGAACAGGGAGTATAGGAGGGGACTGAGCACGCACCATTGTGGGGCCCCAGTGATGAGGATCAGCAAAGTGGAGGTGTTGTTTCCTACCTTCACCATCTGGGGGCGGCCTGTCAGGAAGTCCAGAACCCAGTTGCACAGGGCGGGTTCCGACCTAGGGCCTCAAGCTTAATGATGAGCTTGGAGGGTACTATGGTGTTGAATGCTGAGCGATAGTCAATGAACAGCATTCTTACATAGGTATTCCTCTTGTGCAGATGGGAGAGGGCATTGTGCAGTGGGATAGCGATTGCATCGTCTGTGGATCTATTGGGGCGGTAAGCAAATTGATGTGGGTCTAGGGTGTCAGGTAAGGTAGAGGTGACATGATCCTTGACTAGTCTCTCAAAGCACTACAGGGCAATAGTCATTTAGTTCAGTTACTTTTGTTTTCTTGGGTACAGAAATAATGGTGGCCATCTTGTAGCATGTGGGGACAGCAGACTAGGATAGGGAGAGATTGAATATGTCTGTAAACAGCCAGCTGGCCTGCGCATGCTCTGATGACACGGCTAGGGATGCCATCTGGACCGGCAGCCGTGTGATGGTTAACACACTTAAATGCCTTACTCACATCGGCCACAGAGAAGGAGAGCCCACAGTCCATTGTAGAGCGTTGCATTGGTGGCACTGTGTTATCCTCAAAGCGGGCGAAGAAGGTGTTTAGCTTGTTCAGAAGCAAAACGTTGGTGTCCGCGAAGTGGATGGTTTTCCCTTTCTAGTCTGTGATTGTCTGTAGACCCTGCCACTTACGTCTCGTGTCTGAGCCATTAAATTGTGACTCCACATTGTCTTTGTACTGATGTTTTGCCTGTTTGAATGCCTTATGGAGGGAATAACTACACTGTTTGTATTCAGCCATATTCCCAGTCACCTTGCCATAGTTCAATGCGGTGGTTTGCGCTTTCAGTTTTGCTGAAAAGCGGTTGCTTAAATACTGCCATCTATCCACGGTTTCTGGTTAGGGTAGGTTTTAATAGTCACATTAGGTACAAAATCTCCTATACACTTCCTGATAAACTCAGTCACCATATTAGTATATTCGTCAATGATATTCTCGGAGGCTACCCAGAACATATCCCAGTATGTGTGATCAAAACTATCTTGAAGCGTGGATTCCGATTGGTCAGACCAGGTTGAATAGTCTGTAGCACGGGTTCTTCCTGTTTGAGTTCCTGCCTATAGAAAGGGAGGAGCAAAATGGAGTCGTGATCAGATTTGCCGAAGGGAAGGTGGGAGAGGGCCTTGTAGGCATCCCGGAATTTGGAGTAGCAGTGGTCGAGTGTTTTAGCAGCGCGAGTACTACAGTCAATGTGTTGATAGAACTTCGGTAGCATTTTCCTCAAATTTGCTTAGTTAATATCCCCAGCTACAATAAATGCGGCCTCAGGATATGTGGCTTCCAGTTTCCAGTGAAGTTCTTTGAGGGCCGCCGTGGTATCGGCTTGAGGGGGAATATATACTGTATGTGACTATAACCAAAGAGAATTATCTTGAGAGGTAATACGGTTGGCATTTGATTTTGAGGTGCCTGGTTTTTGTAGCCTGGTCCCAGACCTATTTTTACTGTCTTGTAGCCTGGTCCCAGACCTGTTTGCGCTGTATTGATCTCTGATCCCAGGCCTGTTTGTTCTGTATTCTCCTCTGGTCCCAGATCCGTGTGTGCTGTCTTGCCAACTCCTATGGTCATTATTATTCAAGACAGCACAAACAGATCTAAGACCAGGCTATTCACAGACAATCACTGGGCTTTATTGAAAGCTATCCAAGCCTGAGCCTTGGCTGGGAGATGAACCAAACTCCACAATTAATTCTCCTAAACACCTGGGTGGAAAATCAGAAAAGATATGGTGGGGCTAGTATACCACGATCCCACAGGCGATTCCCTCGTTGTTTTATGCACTCTGAAAAACTCGGTAGCTCTACAGGGGCAGATAAAAGTATTCACTGCTCCGCTTGTAAACCATCATGACCTTAAGCTGTCTTTTAACAAGGCTCGTAGAATATCATTACCACACTAATGCAAACAAAGTCGTGGACGATTTACTGACGGCTGACTGCAGTACGTGTTCTATGACACAATGTAAACACAGCATAACATCAAGCTTGAAATATATGCTGAGTGTTCAAAACATTAAGAACATATGCTCTTTCCATGACATACTGTAGACTCACCAGGTGAATCCAGGTGAAAGCATTATCCCTTTAAAAAATATAGATATTTGATTGAATGTCTATAACATACACTATACAGTGCTTAAAAAGGTATTTATCCACCTTGGCGTCTTTCCTATTTTGTTGCATTACAACCTGTAATTTAAATAGATGTTTATTTGGATTTCATGAATGGACATAAACAAAATAATTCAAATTGGTGAAGTGAAATGATAAAAATAACTTGTTCCAAAAAATTCCCAAAAATGTCAAATGGAAAAGTGGTGCCTGCAAATTTATTCACCCCCTTTGCTATGAAGCCCCTGAATAAGACCTGGTGCAATCAATTACCTTCAGAAGTCACATAATTAGTTAAATAAAAATCCACCTGTGTGCGAAGTGTCACATGATCTGTCACATGATCTCAGTATATACAGTTGAAGTCGGAAGTTTACATACACTTAGGTTGGAGTCATTAAAACTTGTTTTCAACTACTCCGCGAATTTCTTGTTAACAAACTATCGTTTTGGCAAGTCAGTTAGGACATCTACTTTGTGAATGACACAAGTCATTTTTCCAACAATTGTTTACAGACAGATTATTTCACTTATAATTCACTGTATCACAATTCCTGTGGGTCAGATGTTTACATACACTAAATTGACTGTGCCTTTAAACAGCTTGGAAAATTCCAGAAAATTATGTCACGACTTCAGAAGATTCGGATAGGCTAATTGACATCATTTGAGTCAGTTGGAGGTAGATGTATTTCAAGGCCTGGCTTCAAATTCAGTGCCTCTTTGCTTGACATCATGGGAAAATCAAAAGAAATCAGCCAAGACCTCAGACAAAACAATTGTAGACCTCCACAAGGCTGGTTCATCCTTGGGAGCAATTTCTAAATGCCTGAAGGTACCACATTCATCTGTACAAACAATAGTACACAAGTATAAACACCATGGGACCACGCAGCCGTCATATCGCTCAGGAAGGAGACGCATTCTGTCTCCTAGAGATGAACGTACTTTGGTGCAAAAAGTGCAAATCAATCCCAGAACAACAGAAAAGGACCTTGTGGAGAAGTTCTGGAGGAAACAGCTGCAAAAGTATCTATATCCACAGTAAAACGTGTCCTATATCGACATAACCTGAAAGGCATGGATTTAAAAAATTATGGAATTAACGGTGCTCCGTGGGATGTTCAAAGTTTCAGATATTTTCTTATAACCCAACCCTGATCGGTACTTCTCCACAACTTTCTCCCTGACCTGTTTGAAGAGCTCCTTGGTCTTCATGGTGCCGCTTGCTTGGTGGTGCCCCGTGCTTAGTGGTGTTGCAGACTTTGGGGCCATTCAGAATAGGTGTACACAGTTGAAGTCGGAAGTTTACATACACCTCAGCCAAATATATTTAAACTCAGTTTTTCACAATTCCTGACATTTAATCGTAGTAAAAATTCCCTGTCTTAGGTCAGTTGGGATCACCACTTTATTTTAAGAATGTGAAATGTCAGAATAATAGCTGAGAGTATTATTTATTTCAACTTTTATTTCTTTCATCACATTCCCAGTGGGTCAGAAGTTTACATACACTCAATTAGTATTTGGCAGCATTGCCTTTGTTTAACTTGGGTCATTCATTTTGTGTAGCCTTCCACAAGCTTCCCACAATAAGTTGGGTGAATTTTGGCCCATTCCATCTGAGAGAAATGGTGTAACTGAGTCAGGTTTGTAGGCCTCCTTGCTCGCTGTAATGAATTTCCTCCTCTTCTTCCGAAGAGGAGAGGCGAAACGGATCAGAGGACCAATACGCGGCGTGGTAAGTGTCCATGGTTCTTTTTAATACGTTAAGGTACACATGAACAACTGACTACAAAAAAACAAGAAATGTGAAAACTCAAAACAGTCCTATCTGGTGCAAAGACAGAGACAGGAACAATCACCCACAAACACACAGTGAAACCCAGGCTACCTCAGTATGATTCTCAATCAGAGACAACTAATGACACCTGCCTCTGATTGAGAACCATACTAGGCCGAAACATAGAAATACCCAAATCATAGAAAAACAAACATAGACTGCCCACCCAACTCACGCCCTGACCATACTAACTAAATACAAAACACAGGAAATAAAGGTAAGAACGTGACAGTACCCCCCCCCCAAAGGTGCGGACTCCGGCCGCAAAACCTTGACCTATAAGGGAGGGTCTGGGTGGGCGTCTGTCCGCGGTGGCGGTTCTGGCGCGGGACGCGGACCCCACTTCACAATTGTCTTAGTCCGCCTTATTGTCCGCCTCCGTGGCTTTCTCACCATGGCCACCCTTATCAATGACCCCACTGGACAGAGGGGCAGCTCTGGGCAGAGGGGGACTGGCGCCTCTGGGCAGAGGGGGACTGGCGCCTCTGGGCAGAGGGGGACTGGCGCCTCTGGGTAGAGGGGGACTGGCGCCTCTGGGCAGAGGGGCTCTGGCGCCTCAGACTCCGGCAGCGGCGCTGGACAGGCGGGACACTCCGGCAGCGGCGCCGGACAGGCGGGACACTCCGGCAGCGGCGCCGGACAGGCGGGACCACCTGCAGGGAGGAGACAGAGAGACAGCCTGGTGTGTGGAGCTGCCACAGGAACCACCAGGCTGGGGAGACCTTCAGGAGGCTTGGTGTTAGAAGGAGCCTGAAGGACCGGGCTGTGGGGGAGCACTGGAGCTCTGGTGCACAACCTTGGCACCACTTCCCCAGGCTGGACAACTACTCTAGCCCGGACCCTCCAGAGTGCAGGCACAGGTTGAACCGGGCTGTGGGTAAGCACGGGAGATCTAGTGCTTACTACACGCACCTCTCCCTTAGGCTCCACTCCCACATTTGCCCGGCACGAGCGGAGCGCAGGCAGAGGACGCACTGCACCCTCCCAGCGACCCAGAGACACAGCACGCAGAGCCGGCGCAGGATAACCTGGACCAAAACTGCGTACCGGCGACCAGACCCGCTGAGGCTACCTAAGTATGATTCTCAATCAGAGACAACTAATGACACCTGCCTCTGATTGAGAACCATACTAGGCCGAAACATAGAAATACCCAAATCATAGAAAAACAAACATAGACTGCCCACCCAACTCACGCCCTGACCATACTAACTAAATACAAAACACAGGAAATAAAGGTCAGAACGTGACACTCGCACACGCTTTTTCAATTCTGCCCGCAAATGTTCTATAGGATTGAGGTCAGGGCTTTGTGATGGCCACTCCAATACCTCGACTTTGTTGTCCTTAAGCCATTTTGCCACAACTTTGGAAGTATGCTTGGGGTCATTGTCCATTTGGAAGACCCATTTGCGACCAAGCTGTAACTTCCTGAGATGCTGCTTCATTATATCAACATAATATTCCTCCTCGTGATGCAATCTATTTTTGAAGTGCACCAGTCCCTCCTGCAGCGAACACCCCCACAACATGATGCTGCATCCGCCGTGCTTCATGGTTGGGATGGTGTTTTTCGGCTTGCAAGCCTCCCCCTTTTTCCTCCAAGCATAACGATGGTCATTATGGCCAAGCAGTTCTATTTTTGTTTCATCAGACTAGAGGACATTTCTCCAAAAAGTACAATCTTTGTCACCATGTGCAGTTGCAAACTGTAGTCTGGCTTTTTATGGTGGTTTTGGAGTAGCGTTAGAGGAATAAAATTCCTATATGTTTAATACCCAATTCAATTAATATACTCAGCCCATTTCTAAGGATTTGTAAGAAACTTATTTGCATGCAATGGGCGGAGACCAGTCTCAAAATCAAGCACTAGCGTTTATTCTCGAGAGTACTGAACATGATACCATTTACAACAGGTTATGAACTGAAAATGACGTCATTAGGTTTCAAACTGTCCCGTCCCTCCTCCACTCCGGTACATTGGCAGTATAGTTCTCAAGCCTTCCTACATCGACCCCCACAGTATAGATCATTTATGACCAGGCCAAAGCCTCCCTGTGTACATAAGCATTCTAGCCAGTCTGACTATAAGTTCATTCGTTTCTACCAAGGAAAAGACAGTCATTGTTCTAATTCTTGATTATAATTACACACATTATATTCAGTACTAGGATTTAAAGAAAATGCATACGTCTATACAGTAACATAATAGTATTCTGATTAGTCAGTCCTGATTGAAATGTATACATAATTTGTCATTATTGATTAAAAAAAATCCCTTCACAAGTAGGCTTCTTCCTTGCTGAGTAGCCTTTCAGGTTATGTCGATATAGGACTAATTTTACTGTGGATATAGATAATTTTGTTCTTGTTTCCTCCAGCATTTTCTCAAGATCCTTTGCTGTTGTTCTGGGATTGATGGTCCTGTGTAGCTCAGTTGGTAGAGCATGGCGCTTGTAATAGGGTAATTTTGTTCCCCCAGGACCACCATTTAGTCATCGTAGAATGTATGCACATGACTGTAAGTCGCTTTGGATAAAAGCGTCTGCTAAATGGCATATATTATTATTATTATTATTGATTTGCACTTTTCGCACCAAAGTACGTACATCTCTTAGTATATATAAACTTCCGACTTCAACTGTATTTATGACCTTTGTAAAATCGAATGTGGGAGAGAGAATGAGATAGTACCCTCAAAACACCAGTCTCAACATTTAAGGTGACTCTGGGATGCTGATCTTCTAGGCAGAGTTCCTCTGTCCTGTGTCTGTGTTCTTTTGCCAATTATAATCTTTTGTCTTTTTATTGGCCAGTCTGAGATATGGCTTTTTCTTTGCAACTCTGCCTAGAAGGCCAGCATCCCGGAGTCGCCTCTTCACTGTTGATGTTGAGACTGGTGTTTTATTTAATGAAGCTGCCAGTTGAGGACTTGTGAGGCTTCTGTTATTCAAACTAGACACTCTAATTTACTTGTCCTCTTGCTCAGTCGTGCGCCGGGACCTCCCACTCCTCTTTCTATTCTGGTTAGAGCCAGTTTGCGCTGTTCTGTGATAGGAGTAGTACACAGCATTGTACGAGATATTCAGTTTCTTTGCAATTTCTTGCATGGGATAGCCTTCATTTCTCAGAACAAGAATAGACTGATGAGTTCCAGAAGTTTTTTTTTTTGTTTCTGCCCATTTTGAGCCTGTAATCGAACCCACAAATGTGGATGCTCCAGATACTCAACTAGTCTGAAGAAGGACAGTTTTACTGCTTCTTTAATCAGCACAACAGTTCTGGCTATGCTAACGTAATTGCAAAAGGGTTTTCTAATGATCAATTAGCCTTTTAAAATGATCAAACTTGGATTAGCTAACACAACGTGCCATTGGAACACAGGAGTGATGGTTGCTGATAATGGGCCTCTGTACGCCTATGTAGATATTCCATAAAACATCAGCTGTTTCCAGCTACAATAGTCATTTACAACATTAACAATGCCTACACTGTATTTCTGACCAATTTGATGTTCTTTTAATGGACAAAAAAAATATTTTTCTTTCAAAAACAAGGACATTTCTAAGTGACCCCAAACGTTTGAAGGCCAGTGTATGTCTATAAAGTGTAATATTGGAATGCAAACTCAAAATTGAATACATTTCATCTCTATATCTGATGTGGTACAGGTTTCTAATTTTTTTAAGCCAATAACCATGTGTGTGAGGTGTGTACTTTTGTTTCAATGTATATTTGTTTAAGTTTACCAAGAAGCACTCTGTGTGACCCTGATTTAGCCCACTGCAATTAATATGAAAGGCAAATCCTAAATATGAAAATACTACATGTCATGTCTCAAACCTGATATACATCTTACCCCTGTATTGGTTCATGTCCTGTGGATTGGAGAAGAAAATAGACGAGTTCAGCAGGAAAGTGAGCTAGTCAGGTAGCCGGGAGCCTTAATTCTTGCACAAAATCCAGCCTAGCTGACGGATGCACTTTTTCTGATTTTGGACCACTTTTTTTTCTCTGACCTCCATTGATTTAGTCACCCTAATTCTGTGTTTTTTGATTGGATACCCTATGTAAATGAAGAATGCATGTGGGTGAATGACAAATCAACAGTTTGTGACTTTGTAGTGCCATTAGGAGAACAGACTGTACCACTGGCTCACTGGTGGATTCTCTCCAGGCTCCATGGTTAAGCATGAACCAGCGAAACCATGTCAAGGCCTATCTATCCACCGCAGGGTGGCCCTGGGTAAGTTGGCAGTATTCATCTTATTATACCTGCATTCACATTTCAACCAGAGGGAGAGCGAGGAGAGCGAAGAGAGATGGAATTGCCCCTCTTTAAGTATTCAGGCCGTGCTGCATATTGTTTGATATAATCAGTGTGGGCCTGGAGGTAACGCTAGCTAGCACAGCACTCAAATACACAGCTCTCCCCAGGGTAATATAAGTCTAAATAACACCGGCATGATTTATGTGGATCCAACACATGCTGTGGGAGATACTACATGTGAAAGAACATGGCATATTTCCCCCAGCTCTTGGTTGACGATGTTACAGTATGATTGTGTGTGTGTGTGTGTGTGTGTGTGTGTGTGTGTGTGTGTGTGTGTGTGTGTGTGTGTGTGTGTGTGTGTGTGTGTGTGTGTGTGTGTGTGTGTGTGTGTGTGTGTGTGTGTGTGTGTGTGTGTGTGTGTGTGTGTGTGTGTGTGTGTGTGTGTGTGTGTGTGTGTGTGTGTGTGTGTGTCGGCGTCTAGATCAGTTATTGCATGGTTTGGTAAATAGAAAGAGGATTGTGCCGATGGGTGTATTTGGTGTGCATGGATGAGAATCACAAAGCTGGCCCACATTGTTATGCTTCACCTGAAATGTATTTTTCTTCCCACCAGTGGCCCTCCTACCACAATACAGACAGACACAGGGAGTATACAGTGCAACATTTAGGCTCACACACTCTATACATTTCCACAGTAAGCTTAAGATTCATGTAGCCTTGGAGAGGTTAAGGTTCCTCTTGCCTGGGTCTAGATGAGACTTTACATATGAATGGAACAAGTCGGGTGTCTCAAGTTTGAAAAACAATGGATTTATTCCTCGATAGCACCAGATCCCTCTTCAGACAATAATCTGTTTGGTTTTGAATGTGGACTTAAGTTTTTGAGTAATGTTGACTGTTGGGGCCCACTAACCCATTTTAGTGGGTTGAGTTGTGGGTTGAGTGCTTGGTGGAGAGGGACAGACTGGAGGAGATGATAGGTAACGTAAATCATGGCCCGTGCTTCAGTATTATGTATTGTTCAATATTGTGTGTGTGTGCGTGTGCACGTGTGTGTGTGCGTGTGTTGTTCAATATTGTGTGTGTGTGTGTGCGTGTGTGTGCGTGTGTGTGTGGGGAGCAGAGAGAAATCCTATCAGACAGAACACTTCAATACAGCTTTGAATAAAAAGGAAGAAGATAGAGGAGAGAAGAGTGAGCTGTGAGTACTACCATATTTGACAAACAGGAGAGATTTCAGTCCTGACTTCAATGGAATTAGACCAGCATGAATTTGCTTCCACAGTACCCCGGCATATTATTAGTTAAAACAAAACATTAAATAAGACTATTCAAATATTTCCAACATGTTTCCAGTCAGGTATCTAGCATATACACTCTTATAAAAAAAGGTGCTCTCTAGAACCTAAAAAGGGTTCCTTGGCTGTCCCCACAGGAGAACTCTTTAAATACCTATTTTTGGTTCTAGGTGGAACCCTTTTGAGTTCCATGTAGAACCCTTTACACAAAGGGTTCTACATGGAACCCAAAATGGTTTTACCTGGAACCAAAAAGAGTTCTCCTATAGGGACAGCCTAAGAACCCTTTTGGAACCTTTGTTCTAAGAGTGTATAATCATGCATAAAGTTAACAACATATTCATTAATCTATTCAAATGAACTTATAAATATATTCACTGATTTATTCATTAACTTCAAGCGTGCACGCCTGCTGAGCCCGGGTTTATGTAGTCGTTGATGTTGAATGTGTCATTGGAAGCCTGAGTGTAGGCTGGTCACCGGTATAGTATTCAGTATTCTGGAGCAATCAGTATTTCTGAGCATACAGTCAGAGAGGAGAGGTGGGAGGGGAGAGAAGCCCCTATCACTCCTCTCTGCTAATTAAAACTAACGACTCCAGGTGCTGCAAGGAGTCGGACAGAAGAGGGGCCGGGCGGCTGTGTTTGTGTTGGTGGTTCGCCTTCGTTATGATCTCCATCCATTCTCTTTAGGAATCTCCTCACTATCGACTCCATCACGCTCGACGTCCAGTATGCAATCCAAGAACAGGGGTGATCTAAATGCAAATGACATGACATGATGTATTATTGTGTGATGGAACTATACTATAGATAGGCGGTCGGAAGACATTTTTTAATGACATAATCTCAATATTAGCTGTCAGTCAATAGGCCTCGGTTATTACCCTCTAGCAGTAGGCCTACTGTTGGAGAGTATTTCGACACTCCCTATCCTCTGTCTCTATCCTCGACACTCTCTATCCTCTGTCTTAACCCATTCAGTGGCCATAGAGCTCAGAATAGATTGAGATAGAGAGATAGAGGGAGAGGCAGAGAGAGAGAGGGGGAGAGGGGAAGAGAGTGAGAAAGGCAGAGATAAAGAGGGAGAATGAGAGAGCGGGAGAGAGGGAGTGAGGCAGAGGGAGAGAAAGTGAAAGTGCAGAGTGAGAAAGGAAGAGAGAGAGAGAGAGAGGCAGAGGGAAAGGGAGAGGCAGTGTCAGAGAGAGAGAGAGAGAGAGAGAGAGGCAGAGGGAAAGGGAGAGGCAGTGTCAGAGAGAGAGAGAGGCAGAGGGAAAGGGAGAGGCAGTGTCAGAGAGAGAGAGAGCAGAGGGAAAGGGAGAGGCAGTGTCAGAGAGAGGCAGAGGGAAAGGGAGAGGCAGTGTCAGAGAGAGAGAGAGGCAGAGGGAAAGGGAGGCAGTGTCAGAGAGAGAGAGAGGCAGAGGGAAAGGGAGAGGCAGTGTCAGAGAGAGAGAGAGCGAGAGAGAGAGAGAGAGGCAGAGGGAAAGGGAGAGGCAGTGTCAGAGAGAGAGAGAGGCAGAGGGAAAGGGAGAGGCAGTGTCAGAGAGAGAGAGAGCGAGAGAGAGAGAGAGAGAGGCAGAGGGAAAGGGAGAGGCAGTGTCAGAGAGAGAGAGAGGCAGAGGGAAAGGGAGAGGCAGTGTCAGAGAGAGAGAGAGGCAGAGGGAAAGGGAGAGGCAGTGTCAGAGAGAGAGAGGCAGAGGGAAAGGGAGAGGCAGTGTCAGAGAGAGCGAGAGCGAGAGAGAGAGAGAGAGAGAGGCAGAGGGAAGAGGGATAGGCAGTGTCAGAGAGAGCGAGAGCGAGAGCGAGAGAGAGAGAGAGAGAGCAGCAGAGGGAAGAGGCAGAGGAGAGAGAGAGAGAGAGAGAGAGAGAGAGAGAGAGAGAGAGAGAGAGAGAGAGAGAGAGAGAGAGAGAGAGAGAGAGAGAGAGAGAGAGAGAGAGGCAGTGTCAGAGAGAGAGAGGGAGATGGTGAGAATATGTTTGTGTTAGACCCAGATAGAGCCTGGCTCTCAGTATTAACCTATTCTGTGGCCTTTTGGAGAGAGAGAGAGCGAGAGTAGGAGAGAGAGAGAGACAGAAAAAGCTGAGTGTGCCCATGTTTATTCGAATGTGTGACATGTTGAATCACACTTGAATGAGCAGTCATTATGGCTATTGCTCGAATGGGAGGCCTATTTAAATGTCACAATCCATGGTGTCTAGCACTCCCTATATGCTGCCAACTGTATTACACAGAATACTAAGCAACAATGTCAACCACCCTCCCACCTCAAAGGGTTACCAGATGCAATAGACTGATCATAAAACATTGACAATATTGACAACTTAGACTCAGAACAGTCCAGGAATTAATAGTGTGTGTGTGTGTGTGTGTGTGTGTGTGTGTGTGTGTGTGTGTGTGTGTGTGTGTGTGTGTGTGTGTGTGTGTGTGTGTGTGTGTGTGTGTGTGTGTGTGTGTGTGTGTGTGTGTGTGTGTGTGTGTGTGTGTGTGTGTGTGTGTGTGTGTGTGTGTGTATTCATACCCCTTGACTTACCACACCTGAACCACCCCCCCCCATAAAAAAATCTAACCCATCTACACACAATACACCCGAATGACAAAGTGAAAACATGTTTATGGAAATGTTTGCATATTTATTGAAAATTAAATACAGATATGTCTTTTTCAACAATGGACGTTGGAGCAGCACCTGGGGAGGGGTGCTCCATGGCAGCAGAGAGGCTACTGGAGGCAGTGCATCGGGAAGATGGTAGTGCAGTGGGAGGCGAGTTACACGTGGATCGGGAATTCAGTGAGTCCTTTGGGAAGAAGGGTTTACATCTTGTGCCCTTAAACGTCCGAAGCCTACGAGGATTGATGAGATATGCTTGTTGGTTTGCAAATCAGAGGTGGGAGTCTTGTGTTTTACCGAGACATTAATCTGTTTGTGACTCAGAAATTGAGATAGTCAATTACTCTGTTGTCAGGAAGGATCGGAAATCGGAACGGTGGGGGAATATGTGCGTTTGTAAGATCGGACATTGCTTTTAACGCCAGATCGGATTTAAGCGTTGATCTGGAGATTGTCTGACTGGATATCTGCCTTCCCAAAAACCAAGCCGATTTTGTCTGACTGGATATCTGCCTTCCCAAAAACATGCCGCCCAATCAGAATTCCTTCTATGAAGGTCTCGGAATTGTGTTGTCAAACTGTAAAGATTCCCTGGTGAAGGAAATCATTTTGTTTGAGGATTTCAATGCTGATGTCTGTAAAAAGGATAGCCCAACCCACAGTGTATTGTTGTACTTCTGTAGATCACTTGCTCTGACCCAAATGATAAAAGATCCCTCCAGGGGATGTGAAACAGTGCCAAGTACAATTGACTTAATGTTGGTGTCTGATAAATCCAAAATATCGCAGAGTGGAGTAATAGTATATGGAATCAGTGATCATTTTATAACATTTTGCAGAAGGAGGGTTTTTAAAGATACATTTATGTGTCACAAAACCGTTAGAATCAGAGGACATAAAATAATGTGTAGACAGTGCCTGTGAAGCCTTTAAATGTAGATTCCTTGATGTGGTGAATGTGGTGGCTCCCATTAGACGGGTCAGGGTAAAACAGAGATCTAGCCCTTGGTTTAATCATGAGATTCTAGAACCTATCCAAGCAAGGAATAAGGCCTTTAAGAAATGGTGAAGTCTCAACAGCAGCCTGATTTTTTTCCCTATATAAATGTCACAGAAACGAAGCACAGAGCAGGATGGATGAAGCTAAGAGGGGTTACTTTGTTGAGAAAATAATTGAGAACAAAAATGCTTTGGAAATCATTTAAGGAACTAGGCTGTAGTAGTACTATCAAAAACAGACTAAACAGTATTGGACTGAACATCAGGGGGGAGATGGAATATTGCCAGCAAGCCGGTTAGCAAGCTGTCTACCAGTTCTGGTTTGTATGGAAACAACCAAGTCAAAAAGTATTAAGCCGAGTTAGGGGTTCAGCCAAACTCTTTTTCTTTTGAAAAGGTAGCAACAGACAAAATAGTCAGTACGCTAGCGGAGCTTAAATATTCCAAAGCTGCAGGCCTGGATAAATTTTCCTGTATGGTTTCTTATAGATTCTGCTGAGCAAATTCGCCCTTATATTACGCATATTGTTAACCTCTCTTGAACAAGGCATCTTTCCCACGGACATGAAACAAGCTAAAGTTATATCTCTGTATAAGAAGGGGTCAAAGTCTGATAGGCCTGTATCTATTCTCAGTATAACATCAAAGATCCTGGAGAGAGTTGTACATGAGCAAATTTATGAATATATCAACTAACAAAGTCTAATATATGATTTTCAGTTGGGTTTTAGAAAATATACTCCACCGATTCATGTCTACTTTACTTGACTGACTACATCAGGAAAAAGATTGATGAGGGAAATCTGTGTGGAATGGTACTGCTTGACCTACAGAAGGCCTTTGATACAGTTAACCACTGTCTCCTAATCTCCAAAGTAGAGGCACTGGGGTTAAGCATTATCCCTCTAGGCTGGTTAAATTCCTATTTATCAGGTAGGGAGCAAGTAGTAGTGGTTAATGGGAGCAAAACCAATGAGTTGTGGTGTTCCGCAGGGGAGCGTGCTTGGGCCTCTACTGTTTTTACTGTATATTAACGATATGAAAGATGCTTGTTCTTGACGTCTTTTCCTTTATGCGGATGACTCTACACTTCTGGTGTCTCACAAAAGTAAAACTATGTTGGAAAGCATACTTAGCACAGAGCTTACTAACATTAGCAAATGGCTTGGAGATAATAAGCTAAGTTAGAATGGTGAGGTGCTGACTACTAAAACCTCTGTTAGCTACCTGAGATGTATCCTTGATGGAAGCTTGGGAGGTGTGTGCAAGTGTAACAGTATAACTCAAGACCTGCACACATCAACAACAGTCACCCACGAAGCATTGTTACCCATCGCACCACAAAATCCACGGCCCTTGCAGAGCAAGGGGAACTACTACTTCAAGGTCTCAGAGCAAGTGAAGTCACCGATTGAAACGCTATTTAGCGCGAACCACCGCTAACTAAGCTAGCGTTTCACATTCGTTACACAAGTGCTAGGGAAGGTTAATGCCAGCACTAAGTTTTTGGCTAGAAAGTCCAAGCTGCTTGATAAGGACTCCATGAAAGTGCTAGCCACTGCCCTCATTCAATGCCATTTTGACTATGCTAGTAATTCCTGGTTTGAGGGCTTATCTAAGCTTATGAAGAGGAAGCTCCAGATAGCCTAGAATAAGCTGATCGGGGTAGTATTGAAGGTGAGTCCACATACTCACATAGGCAGGAGCTGCTTTCAGGAACTAAACCGGCTTCCTGTTGAGGCTAGGGTGTCCCAGATTAGACTAGGTTTCGTTTACAGGAGTAATTATGGATCTGCGCCCAGATATCTAACTGATTACTTTCTCCGTGTTAGGGATGCACACAATCACAGCACCGTGCTTATACAGAATCAAGAGTAATGCTGGAAAAGGTACTCTCTTGTATACTGGAGCCTCAGAATGGAATGAGTTGCCTCTGCCCATAAAAATGACATCCTCTCTGGGCAGCCTTAAAAAGGAATTAATCAGCCTCATGGTGAAATCCCTGAGTTGTTTACTTCATCTTCGGCAACTGAGTTAGGAAGGACGCCTGTATATGTGGGTGTATTGATGCAACCTCCAAAGTCTAATTAATAACTTCACCATGGTCAAAGGAATATTTAATGTCTCCTTTTTTAAAATCCATCTACCAGTAGGTGCCCTTTTTTGCGAAGCATTGGAAAACCTCCCTGGTCTTTTTGGTTGTATCTGTGTTTGAAATGCACTGCTCAACTGAGGGACCTTACAGATAATTGTATGTGTGGAGTACAGAGATGAAGTAATCATTCACAAGTCATGTTAAACACTATTATTGCACTCAATGAGTGTGACTTGTTAAGTGCATTTTTACTACTGAACTACTGATTTAGGCGTGGGGTTAAATACCTCTTCAAAGAATGTGTTTGTTTATGTAAAACAAAATCATTATAAGAAGTGATTTAACAAATCATTATCATTGTTACGAAAACAACATCTTAGAGTGAAAACATCGCAAACACGTACAAACTAGATTTTTTACATTTGATAAAATGTACAAAATAGAAAAAATATTATTTCAAATAGTTAAGTATTTTTCTTGTGTCATTACAATAGATATACGACATGATAGAAAACATTTATGTACAAGACAGAGGTTGTGCAGTGAGAAAGACATCAATGAGATTTGCATCTTCTCCACAGAGTCCAAAAGAAGTGTAGAAGAATAGGGGGGAAATGAAAGGCAATAAGTTAATAAGATGGTTTTAATGCAGGCAGGTCCTCAGAATTTGCAGCAGAAGCCACAGCCCTTGTTGTGACAGCAGTTGCAGCACCAACGGCACAGAGAGAGGTGGCTCTGACGCTTGAACCTGAAGTGCTCCTGTATCCCGCCAAGAAAAGAAAATGAAGAAAGGAGGGAACAAGCTCATGGTAAGTACTTCTGTCCAAGTCTCCACTTCACAAGCACGTTGTGCACAGTTCGCCCCGAAGCTCTCTCTAACGGCTCACAATCAAACGATAACAGGTAGCGCAAGTAGGTTAATTCAATTCTGCGGGGCAAAAGCAACCACGTCGATTTTAATTTGCTAAAGGTAATTACTTCATTAATTCACTCAATTGAACGTACTGGTGGACGCATGGACTCGCCGCCCGGCTGTTGATGTTCCCCAACTGGACTGTCAATGCTTCCAACCTCCTCATTTTTTCTCCTGCAAAGACATTTTACAGAAATGAATAATGATCAACCTCTAAAATAGATGCAGACATGTTTGAAGTGCGTTGGTGTTGGAGAATGAGACATACCTCGGAGAAAGGAACAGCGGTGCTTTCAAGGATGAACGTACATGCGAGGACGACTGCACATGCAACACCGAAGGCCTTCATTCTCGGTTGTGTTAAGAAGGTTATAGCCTATTTAAAAAGTCTGGTTGAAATCAGTTGGAATTCAAGTGGCTGTTCATAAAGAAGATCAGAACTCTTCAATTGTCCCATAAAGAGACACTCTCCAACGTACAAGTTTAAATGCAATAGATGGGTCCCAAGTTAGTTGATGGTCCTTTTGGTGTCTGTGGTTGAGGGACTTCTCTGTCTTTTGTTGAGACTGTGGTACACCGGTATTATACACACTTTGGCCTCTATTGTGCAATCCTGCCACTTGACCCGATTCCCACTAGATGACACAGCCACAAAGTAAAAACAGCTTTCCCGTTTTGACAACGGATGCCGCTCCGGCGGAAGAAATCAATTGACAAATATCCCGGCCAATCACAACACTGTAAGTAATACTGTGAAACAATATCATTCCACTATTACATCAGATATATTATGGACATTTTCATTACACTGCAATGCAAAGATGAAAGAACAAAATTCCTCCTTGGCACCTGTCACGTTCGTGTGTGTTTTCCTTGTTTTAGTGTTGGTCAGGACGTGAGCTGGGTGGGCATTCTATGTTGTGTGTCTGGTTTGTCTATTTCTATGTTTGGCCTGATATGGTTCTCAATCAGAGGCAGGTGTTAGTCATTGTCTCTGATTGGGAACCATATTTAGGTAGCCTGTTTTGTGTTGGGTTTTGTGGGTGATTGTTCCTGTCTTTGTGTCTGGTTTAGGTTTTCTCACGTTTGTTGTTTTTGTTAGTTATCTCATGTGTAGTTTCTTTATAAATTAAAGAACATGAATAACCACCACGCTGCATTTTGGTCCGCCTCTCTTTCCCCAGAAAACCATTACAGCACCTTTCATTCAGTTGTTTCAAGTGTTATTAGGAATACAAGAATATGATATTATTAGGTGGCAGGTGTTGTATTATGCAGTGTTCATCAGACCTTATGAAAAATACATTTCTTTAAAAGGTCTAGGTAAGCTATATAATAGTGATTCATGCAAGGAATTATTAGGCAATGGTCATTTTGTAGTTGAGAAAAAAAAAATATTTATTTGAAAGTATAGGCAGCTGAAATGTCTTGTGTGGCTCAGTTGGTAGAGCATGTTGCTTGCAATGCCAGGGTTGTGGGTTCAATTTCCAAGGGGGAAAACGTATGAGGTTAATACACTTACTGTAAGTTGCTCTGGATAAGAGTGTATTTAAAAAAATTACAACGACACTTTTCATGCTATGCTGTTATATCACATTTCATTAACACAGAATTATACCGTGAAAATTGTAATTTGCATCCTCAAAAAAGTCTGATAAGTGGTTAATAGCCTAATAATAACAAATTGTATGTGCTCTCAGGGGCTCAACTTGTTTGATACTATACTATTACATTTGAATTCATTCAATAATTATTTTGTTGGCTGTGCCCAACTTGTCTCTGTAAGTGAAAATAGCATTGTTGTGGGGACCACTGAGCCCATCTCTCCTGTATACAGAGAACCCTTTGCCATCATTTGTTGACTTTGGGAGACTGGAACATCAGTGTTAACAAATATAACCACGAGTGACTTCGCATTGGAATCCACCCACCTAGCTTCATTTGTTGAGTAGTAGTGAAAGTGGGGGTGAGGGAGGAACTTTCTGCAATGTCACCAGCCGCCAGCACTATCTTTGAGAATCTTCTGGTCAAACAGAGCTTGGCTCCAGTGGGGCGGACACAGAGACACAGTCAGCTAGACAGGCGCCAGTCCACCACTCGCTCCTCCTGGGCCGGTGCATTGGCCCCCTGTTTCCCCCCTCTGTCATCCTAACTACCTCTGTCTCCTCCCTCCTCCCTCTCATGTACTTTATTTGCGTGGGCACTTGACACAAAATGTCCCAAAAATTAAGTTAAGAAAAATATTTACTAATGAAATAGCCAACCGCCAAAAAAATACAATTGGCAGCTTTCTTCCAACCCTCACCTTCTCCAGACCAGCCATAAAGCTTGTTGGCTTGCACGATTGCTGTGGCTAATTTGTTAATGTAGAACTGGGTCGCTCTCAGCTCATTATTTGAAATAAAGGTAAACAATATGCTAATGAACTCCAGTAGTGTTCAGTGTTCTAAAACCCTGCCCCCGACTACAGCAACTCAGTCCAACTCGTCCCCTGTTTGCTGGAACATTCTCTGCCTCATGGGGCAGTGTTGAGCACTGACTGTTTTTTTAGGCTGTACTAACAAGCCAGACCTAGTTCATACAGGAGATAGGATTTTCAAAGTGCATATACTAATCCCAATTTCAGTCTCCTTTTAGCAGAGTAGTATGGACTACACTGAGTGTACAAAAAAATAACACCTTCCTAATAGTTGCAAATTCATCGGGGCATGGACTTTACATGGTGTCGAAAGCGTTTCACAGGGATGTTGGCCCATGTTGACTCCAATCCCACAGTTGTGTCAAGTTGGCTGGATGTCCTTTGGGTGGTGGGCCATTCTTGATACACACAGGAAACGGTTGAGCGTGAAAAACCCAGCAGCGGTGCAGTTCTTGACACAAACCAGTGAGCCTGGCACCTACTACCATACCCTGTTGGAAGGCACTTAAATATTCTGTCTTTCCCATTCACCCTCTGAATGGCACACATTCACAATACATGTGTCAGTTGTCTCGAAGGCTTTAAAAAACATTTGACCTGTGTCCTCCCCTTCATCTACACTGATTGAAATGGATTTAACAAGTGACATCAATAAGGGATCAAGATTTCACCTGGACTCACCTGGTCAGTCTATGTCATGGAATGTGTGCCATTCAGAGTGGTTAAATATCTCTATTTTGAAATGCAGTCCCTTCAGAATGTTTCTCATACTTATTTCAAATTGTGTTGTGTTACTTACTTCCTGAATTCAAAAGGTATTCAATATATTTAGTTCACTCACCCATCTACATACAATACCCCATAATGACAAAGTGAAAACATGTTTTTAGAAATATTAGCAAATGTATTGAAATTAAATACAGAAATATCTCATTTGCATAAGTATTCACACCCCTGAGTCAATACTTTGTAGAAGCACCTTAGGCATTGATTACAGCTGTGAGTCTTTCTGGGTAAGTGCCTGAGAGCTTTCCACACCTGGAAATTGCGCAACATTTTCCCAGTATTATTTTCAATATTCTTCAAGCTCTGTCAAATTGTTTGTTGATCATTGCTAGACAACCATTTTCAGGTTTTGCCATAGATTTTCAAGTAGATTTAAGTCAAACTGTAACTCGGCCACTAAGGAACATTCACTGTCTTCTTGGTAAGCAACTCCAGTGTAGATTTGGCCTTATGTTTTAGGTTATTGTCCTGATGAAATGTACATTCATTTCCCAGTGTCTGGTGGAAAGCAGACTGAACCAGGTTTTCCTCTAGGATTTTACCTGTGCTTAGCTCCAATCCGTAAATTGTTTATCTTGAAAAGCTCCCAGTCCTTAACGATTACAAGCATACCCATAACATGATGCAGCCACCACTATGCTTGAAAATATGGCGAGTGGTACTGAGAAATGTTTTGTATTGGATTTGCCCCAAACATAACACTTTGTATTCAGAAAAAAAGTGAATTGCTTTGCCATATTTTTTGCAGTATTACTTTTGTGCCTTGTTGCAAGCAGGATTCATACTTTTCACTTAGGTTAGTATTGTGGAACAACTACAACATTGTTGATCCATCCTCAGTTTCTATGAGATTGCCATTAAACTGTCCCCCAAAATAAATCTAAAGGAAGTTTGTTCTGAAGTGTCTGTCCTATATTTGAGAGATATAAGAAAGATCAGGAAACATATACACTGCCGTTCAAAAGTTTGGGGTCACTTAGAAACGTCCTTGTTTTCCATGAAAACATCAATGAAATGAGTTGCAAAATGAATAGGAAATATAGTCAAGACGTTGACAAGGTTATAAATAATGATTTTTAATTGAAATAATGATTATGTCCTTCAAATTTTGCTTCATCAAAGAATCCTCCATTTGCAGCAATTACAGCCTTGCAGACCTTTGGCATTCTAGTTGTCTATTTGTTGCGGTAATCAAAAGAGATTTCACCCCATGCTTCCTGAAGCACCTCCCATAAGTTGGCTTGGCTTGATGGGCACTTCTTAAGTACCATATGGTCAAGCTGCTCCCACAACAGCTCAATAGGGTTGAGATCTGGTGACTGTGTTGGCTACTGCATTATGGACAGAATTCCAGCTAACTGCTTCTTCACTAAATAGTTATTTCATAGTTTGGAGCTGTGCTTTGGGTCATTGTCCTGTTGTAGGAGGAAATTGGCTTCAATTAATTGCCGTCCACAGGGTATGGCAAGGCATTGCAAAATGGAGTGATAGCCTTCCTTCTTCAAGATCCCTTTTACCCTGTACAAATCTCCCATTTTACCACCACCAAAGCACCTCCAGACCATGACATTGCCTCCACCATGCTTGACAGATGGTGTCAAGCATTCCTCCAGATCTTTTCATTTTTTCTGCATTTCACAAATGTTATTCTTTGTGATCTGAATACCTCAAACTCGTCTGTCCTTAACACTTTTTTTCCAATCTTCCTCTGTCCTGTGTCTGTGTTATTTTGCCCATATTAATCTTTTCTTTTTATTGGCTTGTCTGAGATATGGCTTTTTCTTTGCAACTCTGCCAAGAAGGCCAGCATCCTGGAGTCGCCTCTTCACTGTTGACGTTGAGACTGGTGTTTTGTGGGTACTATTTAATGAAGCTGCCAGTTGAGGAATTGTGAGGCGTCTGTTTCTCAAACTAGACACTCTAATGTACTTATCCTCTTGCTCAGTTGTGCACCTGGGCCTCCCACTCCTCTTTCTATTCTGGTTAGGGCCAGTTTGCGCTGTTCTGTGAAGGGAGTAGTACACAGTGTTGTATGAGATCTTCAGATTCTTGGCAATTTCTCGCATGGAATAGCCTCAATTTCTCAGAACAAGAATAAACTGACGAGTTTCAGAAGAAAGTTCTTTGTTTCTGGTCATTTTCAGAAACTGATACTCCAGATACTCAACTAGTCTAAAGAAGGCCAGTTTTGTTGCTTCTTTAATCAGGAAAACAGTTTTCAGCTGTGCTAACAGCAAAATGGTTTTCTAATGATCAATTAGCCTTTTAAAATGATAAACTTGGATTAGCTAACACAACGTGCCATTGGAACACAGGAGTGATGGTTGCTGATAATGGGTCTCTGTACGCCTATGTAGATATCCCATAAAAAATCTGCCGTTTCCAGCTACAATAGTCATTTACAACATTAACAATGTCTACACTGTATTTCTGATCAATTTGATGTTCTTTCATTGGACAAGAAATGTGCTTTTCACTTAGACATTTCTAAGTGAACCCAAACTTTTGAACGGTAATGTATACTGTTGAAGTCGGAAGTTCACATACACCTTGGCCAAATACATTTAAACTCATTTTTTCACAATTCCTGACATTTAATCCTAGTAAAAAGTCCCTGTCTTAGGTCAGCTAGGATCACCACTTTATTTTAATAATTTGAAATGTCAGAATAATAGTAGAGAGAATAATTTATTTCAGCTTTTATTTCTTTCATCACATTCCCAGTGGGTCAGAAGTTTACATACACTCAATTAGTATTTGGTCAAAGGTTTTGGGTAGCCTTCCACAAGCTTCCCACAATAAGTTGGGTGATTTTTGGCCTATTCCTCCTGACAGAGCTGGTGTAACTGAGTCAGGTTTGTAGTCCTGCTTGCTCGCACATGCTTTTTCAGTTCTGCCCACAAATTTTCTATAGGATTGAGGTCAGGGCTTTGTGATGGCCACTCCAATACCTTGACTTTGTTGTCCTTAAGCCATTTTGCCACAGCTTTGGAAGTATGCTTGGGGTCATTGTCCATTTGGAAGACCAATTTGTGACCAAGCTTTAACTTCCTGACCAATTTTTTGAGATGCTGCTTCAATATATCCACATAATGTTCCTGCCTCATGATGCCATCTATTTTGTGAAGTGCACCAGTCCCTCTTGCAGCAAAGCACCCCCACAACATGATGCTTCCACCCCCGTGCTTCACGGTTGGGATGATGTTCTTCGGCTTGCAAGCGTTCCCCTTTTCCCCAAAAAAATAACGATGGTCATTATGGCCGAACAGTTCTATTTTTCATTCATCAGACCAGAGGACATTTCTCCAAAATGTACCATCTTTGTCCCCATGTGCAGTTGCAAACCATAGTCTGGCTTTTTCATGGCTGTTTTGGAGCAGTGGCTTCTTCCTTATGTCGATATAGGACTCGTTTTACTGTGGATATAGATACTTTTGTAGCTGTTTCCTCCAGCATCTTCACAAGGTCCTTTACTGTTGTTCTGGGATTGTTTTGCACGTTTCACACCAAAGTACATTCATCTCTAGGAGACAGAACGTGTCTCCTTCCTGAGCGCTATGACGGCTGCGTGGTCCCATGGTGTTTATACTTGCGTACTGTTGTTTGTTCAGATGAATGTGGTACCTTCAGGCGTTTGGAAATTGCTCCCAAGGATGAACCAGACTTGTGGAGGTCTACAATTATGTTTCTGAGGTCTTGGCTGATTTCTTTTGATTCTCCCATGATGTCAAGCAAAGAGGCACTGAGTTTGAAGGTTGGCCTTGAAATACATCCACAGGTACACCTCAATTGACTCAAAATATGTCAATTAGCCTACCAGAAGCTTCTAAAGCCATGATATCATTTTCTGGAATTTTCCAAGCTGTTTTAAGGCACAGTCAATTTAGTGTATGTAAGCTTCTGACCCACTGGAATTGTTATACAGTGAATTATAAGTGAAATAATCTGTCTGTAAACAATTGCTGGAAAAATGACTTGTCTTATGCACAAAGTACATGTCCTAACCGACTTGCCAAAACTATAGTTTGTTAACAAGAAATTTGGGGAGAGGTTGAAAAACAAGTTTTAATGGCTCCAACCTAAATGTATGTAAACTTCTGACTTCAACTGTATATATTTACATGTAGTTAACCACTTATTTTTGCACTAAACAATTTCCATATATATACTACTTCCATTCATTTTTTCAACTGGTACCTGGGGACATTCAGACGAGTCCCGTGAGGCCTGTGGGCGTCCTAGCGCAAGACAACCAACATGTACGTGTTTGTTAGAGTCTCACCTTCCATGGAGGAGTCATTTTAGACCAAACGGTTCAGACGCTACAGACAGAAGTTGGCAGACTAGTTGGCAAACTAGCTTTCCCAGACAAAATGGAGAAAACCATCATGTTTGTGAGAGTCTCATCTTTCCATAATAGTTTGAAGGCCAAAGTTTCCACAACAGAGGATTTTGTAAGAAGACCAATTTTCAGGAAGTCTCATGATCTGACAAACACTGCTATAGCTCTGTCACCTTTCACCACAGATGCGGAAGTGCGACATCGGTGGATTTAGTGGATGGAGATGCATAAAAAAAACATATATCTTTAGCTTAAACTGACAGATTTTTATGGGGATTTTATGATGCCATTTTTTTCCCTGTGGGGGCTTGGATTTCCGTTGGGGCTCGGACATCAACTTTAGGGTTTTTTAAACACTATTATTGCACACAGAGTGAGCCCATGCAACTTATTGTGTGACTTGTTAAGCGCATTTTTACTACTGCGTTTATTTAGGCTTAACATAATAAAAGGGTTGAATACTTACTACTTCAAAGACATTTCAGATTTTTGTTTTTTTAATTCATTTGCAAACATTTCTAAAAACATCATTCCACTTCGACATTATGTAGGCCGGCGACACAAAATCTCAACTTAATCCATTTTAAATTCAAGCTGTGACACAACCAATGTGGAAATAGTCGAGAGGTGTGAATACTTTCTGAAGGCTCTGTGGATTCCGTTCCCAGACGCGACTCATTTGAATACGCCTCTGGCTGTCAGGCCTGAACATTTAGCCACAGGGTACACATCTATAGCAGATTCAGAATTCAGAGACAACCATGTTTGTTATTCAAAGAATGTGTTTATTTACATTTTTTTTTTAAAGTGTCACTGTAAGAAATCATTTAACAAATCATTATCATAGCTACAAAAACAACATCTTAGAAAGAAAATATTGCAAACGTGTACAAACTAGAAAATGTACAAAACAATTTACACAATAGAAAATAAAAATCCCCACTTATTTCAATTGGCTATGTCTTTTTCCTGCGTCATTAGGCTATACAATAGATATACAACATGATAGAAAACATTTATGTACAAGACTGAGGTTGTGCAGTGAGAAAGACATCAATGAGATTTGCATCTTCTCCACAGAGTCCAAAAGAAATGTAGAAGAATAGGGGGGAAATGAAAGGCAATAAGTTAATAAGATGGTTTTAATGCAGGCAGGTCCTCAGAATTTGCAGCAGAAGCCACAGCCCTTGTTGTGACAGCAGTTGCAGCACCAACGGCACAGTGAGAGGTGGCTCTGACGCTTGAACCTGAAGTGCTCCTGTATCACGCCAAGAAAAGACAACGAAGAAAGGAGGGAACAAGCTCATGGTAAGTACTTCTGTCCAAGTCTCCCCTTCACAAGCACATTGCACATTGCACACTGCTCGCCCTGAAGCCCTTGCTAATGGCTCACAATCAAATGGTTAACGACTAGCGCTCGTGGGCTAATTCAATTCCAAGGGTGAAACGCAACCATTTAGATGTTCATTTGCCAAAGGTAATTACTTAATTCATTCACTCAATTGAACGTACCGGCAGATGCATGGACTCGCTGCCCGGCTGTTGATGTTCCCCAACTGGACTGTCAATGCTTCCAACCTCCTCCGTTCGCACCTGCAAAGACATTATGTACAAATGAGTAATGAGCAACTTCTAAAATCGATACACACATGTTTGTAGTGGGTTGGTGTTGGAGAATGAGACATACCTCGGAGAAAGGAACAGCGGTGCTTTCAAGGATGAACGTGCATGCGAGGACGACCACCACTGCAAATGCAACACTGAAGGCCTTCATTCTCGGTTTTGTTAGGAAGCTTATAGCCTATTTAAAAGTCCTGTTGACAACGGTTGGAATTGAAGTGACAGTTTCTGATGAAGATCAGAGCTCTTCAATTTTCCCAAAAAGCGGCGCTCTCCAATGCACAATTTTCAACGCACTAAGACGAGTCCAAAGTAGATTGACTGTCCTGATGATGTCAGCGGATGAGGGACTTCTCTGTCATGCGGTGAGACTGCGGTGCACTGGTATTTATACACACTTTGGCCACTATTGTGCAATCATGCCCCCATTTGGACAATGGAGCGCATTCCCGTCACATATTACCTAATCCACTTTCCCGTTTTCAAAAATGGGAAATTGTATCGTTTTTTTGTCTTTCCTTTAGGGTGGATAACTGAAAATGTATGATCATTTATTTCCTCTGTCGAAATCTGAAAGAATTGTGGAAATTACCCAACAGCAGGAGTCATGGACGAACAGTTACTGGAAGTGCATGGCTGGCTGCACAGCCCTTTTGTCTGACCTGGGAAATCCCTCCACATGAGGGAGTGAGCCATTACAGTATCTATTCCTCTGTCTAAAGGACTTCATTATCACCCTTCCAATGGAGGAATTAGCCCTCTTTTGACATTTAATTAGCAACGCTTTCATTTGACGTATAACGTGGTGTACTGTGGAGGAACCTGCAGTCGAACAGAATAAACTTCATTTGAAAGAAAAGGAGCAGTAGAAGAGTAGAAAGGAAAAGAGAAACGGATCACTTCATTCAGGGTGTTTCAAGTGTTACTAGAAATAGAGGAATATGACAATAATATGTGACACGCATCATGTTGTGTTTATCAGACCGAATGAAAAATACATGTCAAAGGTCAGGCAGTAGTAGTAATAGTGATTCACTCTTGAATGGTTTCATAAAGGTATTTTGTAGTTGAAGACACATTTAATATATCCTGCTATGCTGCTACACTGAGTGTACAAAACATTACGAACACCTTCCTAATTCATCGGGGAATGGACTATATAATGTGTTCGAAAGCGTTTCACAGGGATCCTGGCCCATGTTGACTCCAATACTTCTCACAGTTGTGTCAAGTTGGCTGGATGTCCTTTGGGTGTTGAACCATTCTTGATACACACAGGAAACTGTTGAGCATGAAAAACCCAGCAGCGTTGCAGCCCTTGAGACAAACCGGTGTGCCTGGCACCTACTACCATACCCCGTTCAAAGGTACTTTCTTGTCTTGCTCATTCCCCCTCTGAATGGCACATGTACACAATCCATGTCTAGGTTTTGGCCTTTCTAGGGAGTTTTTCCTAGCCACCGTGCTTCTACACCTGCATTGCTTGCTGTTTGGGGTTTTAGGCTGGGTTTCTGTACAGCACTTTGAGATATCAGCTGATGTACGAAGGGCTATATAAATAACATTTGATTTGATTTGATGACTCAATTGTTTTAAGGCTTAAAAATCCTTCTTTAATCTGTCTCATCCCCTTCATCTACACTGATTGAAGTGGATTTAACAAGTGATGGGAAGAGCAGGTGTTCTTAATGTTTTGTACACTCAGTGTAAATCATATTTCATGTACACAAAATCATACTGAAAATTGTAAGCCTGTGAATGCCTAATTTGCATCCTCAAAGAGTCTGTGATGAGTTGATAAGTGGTTAATAGCTTAATAATAATTAATTGGATGTTCACTCAAGGGCTCAACTTGTTGGATATTATATCATTATACTATTAGGTTTTAATCTATTCACTAAGTATTTTATTGCCTCTGCCCAACTTGTCTCTTTAAAGGGATACTTCAGGAGTTTTACAATGAGACCCTTTATCTACTTCCAACTGCACGCGGAGACATACAAATGGTATTAATCCACAATTAATCTCACTCTGGGAAAGTAGATAAAGGTCCTTATTGCCAAAATCATCCCAAAGTATTAAGTGAAATAACATGTTGTGGGAACCCCTGCGTCAGTCTGTCTCGTATATAGAGAACTCTTTGCCATCACTTGTTGACTTTGGGTGACCGGAACATCAGTGTCAACAAATATAACCACGAATGACTCCTCAATGGAATCCACCCAGCAAGTTTAATTGGTTGAGTATTAGTGAGCGCGGGGGAGAGGTAGGAGGTTTTTGCCAGTGTCACCAGCCGCCAGCACTATCTTTGAGAATCTACTGGTCAAACAGAGCTCGGCTCCAGTGGGGCGGACACAGAGACACAGTCACCTAGACAGGCGCCAGTCCACCACTCGCTCCTCCTGGGCCGGTACATTGGCCCCCTGTTTCCCCCTCTGTCATCCTAATTACCTCTGCCCCCCCCCCCACTCTCACCACCTCATATATATACTTTATTTGTTCTGACACTTGACCCAAAAGTTCAGAAAAATCATTTTTAATACTGAAATAGCCAACTCCGCAAAAACCCAATAGTCATATTTCTTCCGACCGCCCACCTTCTCCAGACCTGCCAGAAAGCCTGTCGTCTTGCACGGTTACTGTGGATAATTTGTTCATGTAGAACTGGGTCACTATCAGCTCATTAGGGAAAAACGTAAACAGTATGCTAATGAACTGTAGTAGAATTTAGTATTCAAAGACCCTGCCCTAAACCTGACTATAGCAATTCTGTCCAATTAGTCCTCCTTTTGCTGTGACATTATCTGCCTCACGGGGCAGTGTTTTCCCTGACTGTTTTAGTGAAATGTACGAGCAAGCCAGACACAGTTAGTACAGGGGTCAGGATTTTTCCAGTGCAGATACTGTGCTACTGCGAATCTTCTTGGGAAATTCCAGTCTCCTTTTAGCAGAGTAATATGGACCAAGTTAAATGTTCAATTGAGAAATGGACCATCTTGCTTCCCATTTGTCTAGCAGAACCTACCAGAGAAAAACTGATATATCCACATAAGCAACGCAGAGAACTTGTCTGGTAGGTCCTCGTGAGCACATGACTTGTCCTTCTCACCACTGATTGGCTACTCTGTTGTAAATAAGAAAAGATGTATCCTGTAGTGCTTACTGTAGAGCTAGATCAGAGTCTGTGGAGAATAGAGGTACTGGGGGAAGTGTGAATCACTAAAGCTCTTCTGCTTTGCACTCTTGACACGAACAAGCCTCAGACTGACAGAGCTGGACAGGCTGAGTTTGGAGACCATACCCGTTGTTGAAATGCAATTTCTCTAAGGTAGAGAACATCTCAGCACACAAAGGAGAGACAGTCATTCATGCAATGTTTTCGAACTCTCAAGTGTTGAGGGTTATTCATTGGGCCTACAGTACAAGAGTGTATTGAGGACTGTGGCATTTGTTGGAGTCAACCATGCATGTTTATTACTAGCCAGCAACTCTCGCTGAGTAAGCATTGTAATTATAAAGACATCCTGTTCAAATTCTCCTGGAAGAATTGAGGACTGTTGTGCTGTATAGTGCTATTTAAGGCATATAAGAATAAGAATAGTAGAGGTAGCTAGCAGGGAAAAAAGTGAATCTCGGGTATGGTATGAAACACACCCAGACCGTTTCAAACAAACAACCATATGAGGATTCATAGTTCTACTCAAACACTATAAAAGAACAAATAAGTGACCTAACTATATTTATTACAGTATTGCTACATTTATTACAATAAATGTTTAAATACATTTCTGACATATTATGTCAGCCTTGAGGACATCCCACTGGGTAAAACAAAAAGAGAGAGAGAGAGTATGTCTCAATCTGAGGTACATGGGATCAGAGATCAACCCATTCAAACAGAGCAGGGGGCACACAGGCGCCTGGCTGGCTGTGTGTGTTTGACTGGCGGCTGTCAGACTGGCCGAGAGACAAGCACGGAGGGAGGGAGGGAGGGAGGGAGGGAGGGAGGGAGGGAGGGAGGGAGGGAGGGAGGGAAGGTGGAGGGGGAAGTAGGGGAGGCGTGTGGAGGTGGAGGGGGAAGTAGGGGAGGCGTGTGGAGGTGGAGGGGGAAGTAGGGGAGGCGTGTGGAGGTGGAGGGGGAAGTAGGGGAGGCGTGTGGAGGTGGAGGGGGAAGTAGGGGAGGCGTGTGGAGGTGGAGGGGAAGTAGGGGAGGTGTGTGGAGGTGGACGGGGAAGTAGGGGAGGTGTGTGGAGGTGGAGGGGGAAGTAGGGGAGGTGTGTGGAGGTGGAGGGGGAAGTAGGGGAGGTGTGTGGAGGTGGAGGGGGAAGTAGGGGAGGTGTGTGGAGGTGGAGGGGGAAGTAGGGGAGGTGTGTGGAGGTGGAGGGGGAAGTAGGGGAGGTGTGTGGAGGTGGAGGGGGAAGTAGGGGAGGCATGTGGAGGTGGTGAGATCATGTGGCAGAGGAGAAAAATGAGATCGTGGTGATTTTGCAGCAGCATCTGTCCATCTGTGAGAGTTGAGTGACGGACCGTGCAAATTTAATTCATATCTATGATGAATTTACTGGTGATAAGATATTGTGGTTACTTGTTAAATTCAATGGATTTTTCATATAAAGGTGTAAATAGAGAGAAAACAAGACAGATGTGAACTGTCTAACATTGTGACTTTCACGCTAAATGTGTATTTTTTGTGCTGTGCATCTGATTATGGAAATAGATGTATACATGCATCTAGAGACTAATATGCCGTACGATCATTTATTAATGAATTCACCAAATAATAATTAAGAGTAACCCAAAAATGATACTTGGAGACTGTTTACGACACTCTCTGTTTGTGGAGATGGAGGTCCTTTGGATGAAGATCCTGGTCATTCTGAGTTGAACTGTTACTGTGTTCTCTGAACCAGCTGGCGACAAAGTCTCGGAATATCTTAAAGTCGCCTGTATATGAGCCAGGGATGGGGAACAGTTTCCTGTCTCATGTGGGTTTTGTATGTGTTACAGAGGCACGCCTCTCTGCGAAGACATACACTGTTATACATTGTGCAACGACCCTTACACACCACCAGGACACTGCTGTGGAGAATGTAACCAAAGTCCTCAACAACGGCCAGTCAGAGGGGTTAAATGCGGACGACACATTTCAGTTGCATTGCATTGAGTTGTACAACTGACTAGGTATCCCCCTTTCCCTTTCCCCTTTCATTCCCTGACCCAAGAGACTCTTGCTGGAACTGCACCTGCAATGACGGCTCAAATATTTGTGAGAGGACGACGGAGTGCCCCAATGCTCTAAAGGTGGAGAATGAATTCAATAAGAGCATTATCTTCAGCAACGGCAGGTCCATCTCTGACCCCGAAGACTCCTGCAGAGTGTGCCACTGCCATTATGCTGCACAGTAGTGTACAATGAAGAAACCAAAACCGTGTCCCACTGCTGCTACAGAGAGTGTAAGTGTATGACCGTACGTACACCTACACTGACCGTACGTACACCTACACAGACCGTATGTACACCTACACCGACCGTACGAACACCTACACCGATCGTACGTACACCTACACCGACCGTACGTACACCTACACCGACCGTACGAACACCTACACCAATCGTACGTACACCTACACCGACCGTACGTACACCTACACCAACCGTACGTACACCTACACAACCGTACGTACACCTACACCGACCGTACGTACACCGACCGTACGTACTCCTACACCGACCGTACATACACCTACACCGACCGTACATACACCTATACCGACCGTACGTACACCTACACCGACCGTATGTACACCTACACAGACCGTACGAACACCTACACCGACCGTACGTACACCTACACCGACCGTACGTACACCTACACCGACCGTACGTACACCTACACCGACCGTACGTACACCTACACCAACCGTACATACACCTACACCGACCGTATGTACACCTACACCGACCGTACATACACATACACCGACCGTACAAACACCTACACCGACCGTACGTACACCGACACCGACCGTACATACACATACACCGACCGTACAAACACCTACACCGACCGTACGTACACCGACACCGACCGTTTGTACACCTACAGCAGTGTCCCCAACAACAGCCAGTCCACCCGTGCCCCCAAACATCCGTTACATGTACAGTACCCATCAAAAGTTTGGACACACCTACTCATTCAAGGGTTTTTCTTTATTTGTACTATTTGCTACATTGTCGAATAATAGTGAAGACATCAAAACTATGAAATAACACATAAGGAATCATGTAGTAACCAAAAAAAGTGTTAAGCATATCAAAATATATTTGGGATATTTCAAAGTTGCCACCCTTTGCCTTGATGACAGCTTTGCACACTCTTGGCATTCTCTCAACCAGCTTCATGAGGAATGCTTTAACAACAGTCTTGAAGGAGCCCTTACATAGGCTGGAGGAGTGTTTTGGGTTATTGTCCTGTTGAAAAACAAATGATAGTCACAAACCAGATGGGATGGCGTATTGTTGCAGAATGGTAGCCATGCTGGTTAAGTGTGCCTTGAATTTTAAATAGATCACAGACAGTCACCAGCAAATCACAAACACACACCATTACACCTCCTCCTCCATGCTTCACGGTGGGAACCACACATGTGGAGATCATCCATTCACCTACTCTGCGTCTCACAAAGACACGGCAGTTGCAACCAAAAATGTCAAATTTGGACGAAAGGACAGATTTCCACCGGTCGAATGTCCATTGCTCATGTTTCTTGGCCCAAGCAAGTCTCTTAGAAGTGGTTTCTTTGAGACAATTCGACCATGATGGCCTGATTCATGCAGTCTCCTCTGAAAAGTTGATGTTGAGATGTGTCTGTTACTTGAACTCTTTGAAGCATTTATTTGGGCTGCCATTTCTGAGGCTGGTAACTCTAATGAACATATCCTGTGCAGCAGAGGTTACTCTGGGTCTTCCATTCCTGTAGTGGTCCTCATGAGAGCCAGTTTCATCATAGTGTTTGATGGTTTTTGCGACTCCACTTGAAGAAAATGTCAAAGTTCTTAAAATGTTCCGTATTGACTGACCTTCATGTCTTAAACTAATAACGGACTGTCGTTTCTCTTTGCTTATTTGAGCTGTTCTTGCCATAATATGGATTTGGTCTTTTACCAAATAGGGCTATCTTCTGTATACCACCCCTACCTTGTCACAACACAACTGATTGTCTCAAATGCATTAACAAGGAAAGACATTCCACAAATGTACTTTTAACAAAACACACCTCTTAATTGAAATGTATTCCAGGTGACTACCTCATGAAACTGGTTGAGAGAATTCCAAGATTGTGCAAAGCTGTCATCAAGGCAAAGGTTGGCTACATGTGCAATGCCAAGCGTCGGCTGGAGTGGAGTTAAAGCTTGGGGCCATTGTTCTCTGGAGCAGTGGAAACGCGTTCTCTGGAGTGATGATGAATCACGCTTCAACATCTGGCAGTCCGATGGACTAATCTGAGGTTGGCAGATGCCAGGAAAACGCTACCTGCCCCAATGCATAGTGCTAACTGTAAAGTTTGATGGAGGAGGAATTAATGCTCTTGTTTTTCATGGTTCAGGCTAAGCCCCTTAGTTCCATTAAAGGGAAATCTTCACGCTACAGCATACAACATTTTAGACAGTTCTGTGCTTCCAACTTTGTGGCAACAGTCTGGGGAAGCCCCTTTCCTGTTTCAGCATGACAGTGCTCCCATACACAAAGCGAGGTAGCTACAGCAATGGTTTGTCAAAATTGGTGTGGAAGAACTTGACTGGCCTGCACAGAGCCCTGACCTCAACCGTATCGAACACCTTTGGAATTAATTGGAACGCCGACTGCGAGCCAGGCCTATTCGCCCAACATCAGTGCCTGACCTCACTAATGCTCTTGTGGTTGAATGGAAGCAAGTTCGCGCAGCAATGTTTCAATATTTAGTGGAAAGCCTTCCCAGAAGAATAGTGTCTGTTATATTAGCAAAGGGGGGGGACCAACTCCATATTAATGTCCATGATTTTGGAATGAGATGTTTGACGAGCATGTGTCCACATACTTCTGGACATGTAGTTTACTTTTGTGTTTGGTGTTTTCAAACAACAAAAGATACTACACATTTTTGGTAAACTAAGTCTTATGGCACTGGATCAGTGCACAAGCTTGAAAGAAAGTTAATGCACATGGATGTACTTCCAGAGCGAGGATAATACAGTGAATTTTGTCCTAAAGGGGGAAGTTAACTGGACTTTAAAAGCGAACACATTATGTTATTATTGCCACACTGTCACAACACTCACTGGTGTCTTGTGCCTCGACTTTCATTCAAACACCTTTGCACCTCAGATAACATCACACTCATGGTCACAGCATCTCATTTCTGACACTAATGCAGTGAATTTGGAATAGAGGGCCACAAAGCTATGAGGACTAACAACTGTGTCATTTGTCTGGGCTATTGGTACTGTTCATAGCATGTTAACCAAGGGTCACAGTTTGTTTTATAACTATACTAAACAAAAATATAAATGCCACATGTTAAGTGTTGGTCCTATAATCATGAGCTGAAATAAAAGGTCCCAGAAATGCTCCATATGCACAAAGAGCTTATTTCTCTCTAATTTTGTACACAAATTTGTTTACATCCCCGTTAGTGAGCATTTCTCCTTTTTCAAGCTGATTAAAGAGCATGATCATTGCACAGGTGCACCTTGTGGTGGGTACAATAAAATACCACTCTAAAATGTGTAGTTTTGTCACACAACACAATGCCACAAATGTCTCAAGTTTGGAGGGAACACGCAATTAGCATGCTGACTGTAGGAATGTCCACCAGAGCTATTGTCAGAGAATTGAATTTCTCTACCATAAGCCGCCTACAATGTCATTTTAGAGAATTTGGCACAACGTCCAACCGTTCTCACAACTGCAGACCACGTGCAACCACGCCATCCCAGGACCTCCACATCCGGCTTTTTCGCCTGCGGGATCGTCTGAGACAAGCCACCCGGACAGCTGATGAAACTGAAGATTATTCCTGTCTGTAATAAAAACCCTTTTGTGGGGAAAGACATATTCTGATTGGCTGGGCCTCCCAAGTGGGTGGGCCTGGCTCCCAAGTGACTGCGCCCAAGCCCAGTCATATGAAATCCATAGACCCATAGATCCTAATGAATTCATTTCAATTGACTGATTTCCTTATATGAACTGTAACTCAGTAAAATCCTTGAAATTGTTACATATTGAGCTTGTATTTTAGTACAGTATAATTAAGGAGGGTACTTGCAAATGTATTTTCTATATTTTAAATTAAATATATTTTGGCAACAGTATTTTGTATATTTTGGTCTTTTGTATTTTTATGAATTTTGCCCATCTCAGCCCCCAAATCCCTGCTGAAAGAGGGGCCCAGGCAGGAGTTGCCCCAATGCCTATGAGATGTCCATCTACACAGAATGAAACACATGTGTGGATGTGACACCACACACCTGCTGCTGAACATAGTTAAATAAAAGGATATTCTTATTAAAGATGACCAGATTTTGGATTTATTTCAGGAAAGAAAGAGTAACCATCTGTTGCAGCTTATAATGAGAACAGCTCTTCTAGCTTTATCATTATTCATAGCCTGGGCACAGATCAGTTTGTGCTTGTCTACTCCATTGCTGTCAGTGTCAAACATGTTATCTTTGGCCTGACAATTCCAAAGGGAGTTGGCAAGAGCAGAAACAGACTGGCAACCAGGCTACATTATTCACCCATGTGCCCTCAATGTCTATCATTAATTCTATCACTATCATTAATTCTCTTCAACCTTTGTTATTAATATACAGTATTAGTAGGCCTTCCTTCATACAAAGTATTTTAACAATTATGAATACATTAAAAAGGAAGACATTCTGTATAGGGGAAAAGACAATGAGCCAGAACACATGCTGACAAGGTTACTAGCAAGTCAATTATTCATTTTTCTGCCATTTTACTTATAAAAAGTCTTATAATCTAACCTGAGAATAGCACGTCTGCTACAGGGGATAGAGGCTGGTAAATTTTGTTTTTGATATTTCAAAAAAGATCAAATTAACTACAGCCAACAATTTCCTTTCGCTAACTTATTTTCACCATAATTGACCGTGCTCACTTCCCACTAAATGTGTAGAATTCAACTGCAAAATAAACATTATCAGTCAACTTTGGCTATATTCATCTGAAGAGCAACAGTTCTAAGAGACAGTTGAGCAAAACAGGATAACAATTTTATTCTGCACTTACAAAAGCACAAGGTCAGAGAGTAGGATAGCTTGTCGAGGTGGAATCATTGAGTATACATGACTTTTCACCGGGTTGAGTATTAGTGCTGCTTTGCTGATTCCAGAGCCAGACAGTACATGCCTAAAACACCCTGATCAGAGATTAAAACACAAATTGACCTATTCCCATTTCCCCAAATTCAGGACAAAATACACAATGCAAATCCAGTCATCAGTAACATTGGTATCATCAACTTGCCTGTTTGCACGTTGAACGCATTTCAACTTGGTTATTGTCCTAGATGAGTGAAAGAGTGTCTGAGATGAAAATGTTTCCCCAAGTCTTTATTAGCATCCATTCGTTTGCAAGGAGAGGCGAGTCAGAACACAGAAACGAGGTACAAGAACGGGAAGTTTCTCTGTTCTTGGTTTCTATCTTGAGCAGTGAGTTGGTTCATTTATTCTCTCCAGAGTCTTTCTCCCTGGGTACATTAATCTCCATTTGATGTGTTGGTTAGAAAAATAAAAGCCAAAACGCTAGACATGATACTTGTGGTTATTCTTACATATCAAGACAGATGCATCACACACACACACACACACACACATTCGCAAAAAACATCCAGACTTCTGTAGCCACTAAATTTAGCTCAGCAGTGAACTCAATGCGCTTTCTCAAGAGTGAGTTTTAAACGTGACACGTTGAAATTAAAAACTTGGTGGTGTCTGAAATGGCACCCTATCCCTTACATAAATCACTGTTGGTCAAAAGTAGTGCACTACATAATAGGGTGCCATTTCAGATGCAACCTGTGATGTTCCACCCAGAATCATATACATTTGCACTCACTTCATATGTCAGGTGACATTTTAAGAGCTCCACCTTTCTCTCAGAGGCCGTATCAGTGGTCTATCAAATGCTCTATAATCGAACCCAGCCAGTCTCAAACCAGCCTTAAAGATTGTGTATTAAATTGCATAATTGTAGAAAAGGGCCAGCGTACACAGTAAATGAATTATTGATTACCATTTATTTTCCCACTAACGCCAGTGGCCATTGGCTTTACTTCAACATGACATATTTATATAACGTTGCATTGATGCTATTTTAACAACAACTCTGTTAATGCAAGCACTGTAAAACTGTGATATTGGGCAAAGCACAGCTATTCCTCTGGGTATACCAAAATTGCATCCTTGAGATAGTGGTTTTGGCTCTGTATTCCAGCACTTTGGATTTGAAATGATGCTATGATGGAGGTTAAAGTGCAGACTGTCAGCTTTAATTTGAGGGCATTGTCATCAATATCGGTGCTGTTTATAAATTAATACACAAATGAATGTCACAATACTTTTGGTCCCCTAAAAATCAGGGGGGAACTATGTAAAAAAAAAAAAAAAAAAAAAAAAAAAAAAAAAAAAAATATAAAATAAGTGCTGTAAAGTACTCAGAGGTTTAGTATTTGGTCCCACATTCCATGCACACAATGATTACGCCAAGCTTGTGACTACAAAAAGCTTGTGATTATGGACAGCCCCGAATGAATCGAGAACAATGACGAGTGAGAAAGTTAGAGGCATAAACATCATACCCCCCCACAAAATATGCTAACCTCCCGTTATTGTAATGGTGAGAGGTTAGCAAGTCTTGCGAGTTACAATATTTGTTCGTCTAACTTTCACTCATCATTATTCACGATTCATTCAGGATTATCCACAATCATGGTAGCATCCACATTCATGTACAAGTGTTTAGAAACTAATGTACAATAAAAAGGGGCTCCAAAATGTCAATGCATTATTTCAGATTATTTTGTGACCAATAGAAATCAAAACAAATGGCATATGCATCCAACAAGGTTGTAGAGTCACAAGCTTTATGCAATCATTGCATGCTAGGAATATGGGACCAAATACCCAACTTTTGACTACTTTATTACACAAGTGAATTCATCCAAATACTTCTGATCCCCTAAAATGGTGGGGACAATGTACAAGAAGTGCTATAATTTCTAAACGGTTCACCCGATATGGATGAAAATACCCTCAAATTAAAGCGGACATTGTGCAATTTAACCTCATAGTCATTATATCATTTCAAAGTGCTGGAGTACAGAGCCAAAACTAAAAATGTGTCACCGTCCCAATACTTCTAATAATATTGGCAACTATCAAGGAATTCTTTCACATAGTTCTGCAATGCAGCGGTTTATTTGTATCGTGTCTCTGTTCTACTGGCCGGTAGGCTACCACTCACTCATACATCATCTATTCCTCCAGGATACATGAGCTTTTCTAAATGAGTCTTTCTGGGAATATTTTTAACAATACACAAACTAATAAATTAAAAACTGCTAACGTAACAAAACTGTAATATGACCCTCAACCACAAATACAGACTAAAATAAAACATGACTGAAGAGAATGGGAAAAGAACAACAAAATATCCAACGTCACAGTCCACAGGTGAGGAAGTAAATAAATCTAGAAAGGGAGGGAGGAGTTGTGCAGTGGGTTTCTCTGGGCTAGTAGAGGGTCTTTCTCTGGTGGTTGTGACCTCTTCTCTCTCTGAGACATGTCTATGGTCTACACGGTGGCTTCTTTTGTCATTTCGACTGATCCTGGATCAGTCGAGTGCAGCCAACAAAGCAGCAGGAGCCTGCCAAGAGTCTCGGGATGCAGCCTCAAAGACGAGCCCAGGAAAGACTGTCTTAACTGTCAGAGACTGTGAAAAAGAGTGATTCGTCAGTAGCTCGTTCGTTTTGTTCTGCTCCTACGTGTCATCTCCAGTCTGCCTCGTCCTCCTCTTCCTTCTACCCGTCCTGCTCTCCCAGTCTCCCTCGTTCATTGTGGTGGCGTCTCGCCCACGCTCTCGATGCCGTGCTGCTGGAGTTGAGCTCGGAGAAGGGCATTCTCATTCTTCAGCTCCTCGATCTGAGACAAACAACAACAGACAATGTCCGAAGACAAACAACAAAATGGGTGTCCTCAATGTAATCAATGAATTAGCAGCAACTTAGCAAAATACAAAGGCAACTTCTAGGCCTCACTTGTTCTTTCAATGATTCTAGACAGAAACGTCTGTTGTATACACTTTTCAACAAAAGTTTTAGACAATTTTGGCCACAACAGCCATCTGTTTTAAATCTCAAGGTACTGTACTATCATCCCAGTTTCTCCTCTGGGCTATCACATACTCACTGCCTCTCTCTCCCCCACAGGACTGGAGACTTCACTTCTGAGCATTAGAATGAGGACATGAAGAACAGTGCTTTGGGATTCAGTAAGGAATGAAAAGGCAAAACACTCTCCGTGCAAATATATGCTATAACCTAATTCTGAAGTAAAAACGGCACGTCGGTCGTCAGACGTAAAATTGAACGTTAAACGTAATCAAACGCGTACATTTGTTCGAACATGAACCCTTTCTGTTCGCAGGAATGTGATCCTATGTGATAGTCTGGTCCCAAAATCGGTTTGTGCAGTCTTGCCAACTCCTATGTTGTGCCTGACAATAGAAATATGCCATTTAGCGGACACTTTTATCCAAAGCGACTTACAGTCATGTGTGCATACATTCTACGTATGGGTGGTCCCGGGAATTGAACCCACTACCCTGGCGTTACACGTAGAAGTTGGCACGACGGCACTAACAGATCCGGGTCCAGGCTAGGACTCGGATTCTTTGGGATTGCCTTCTTTCTAGGCTGTTTTACCTGCTGTCTGCAGAGCTCGTTGTCCACCTGTACTCTCTCCACCTCTTTGACACCGTCCAGGAGCCTCTGGTTATTCTGACGGAGCTCTCGGATGTAGTCACACGCCTTAGACAGGATGCCCCCTTTACTCTGGGGGAAGGAGAGGGGAGTTAATTAAGACATCCTGCCGTGGGGACGACAGGAAGAGTAGCCGCTGCTTTCGCAACAGCTGTTGGGGATCCTAATAAAATACCAATATTCGTGCATGCACACACACACACACACCCCCCCACAATTGGTTCCAATTCAAAATCTTATTTTCCCTAAGCCTACCCTTAACACTAAATCGTAACCTAACCCCTAGGCTTAATATAGCCTTTATAAAAGGGAGGACCGGCAATATGTCCTCACCTCTTTGAATTTAAGATGGTTTACCATTCGTCTGGTACTCACAAGTATATTAAAATGTGTGTGTACACACACACACACACACACACACACACACACACACACACACACACACACACAATTGGTTCCAATTCAAAATCTTATTTTCCCTAAGCCTACCCTTAACACTAAATCGTAACCTAACCCCTAGGCTTAATATAGCCTTTATAAAAGGGAGGACCGGCAATATGTCCTCACCTCTTTGAATTTAAGATGGTTTACCATTCGTCTGGTACTCACAAGTATATTAAAATGTGTGTGTACACACACACACACACACACACACACACACACACACACACACACACACACACACACACACACACACACACACACACACACACACACACACACACACACACACACACACACACACACACACACACACGACAAAGTTGCTGAGAGTGCCTTACAGAGTGACTTACAGCCCCCGTCTTGGTGCTGTCTATGTTGCAGTCGGGGATGATTTTGGAGAGCGTGACGATCCAATTGTTGATCTTGTCTCTCCGCCGCCTCTCAACTGTTAAGACACACAGAACAGGTTCAGAGAAAGAGGAACAATAGGGATACATATGGGGAGTGGTTCGTGTCTACATGGATATTTTTCTCTGTATGCCTTGAATAGCCACTTAGCTAGACATGTGACATTGTGGAAACAACAGACAGTTCAACAGCAGCATCTAGTGGTTGGTTGATATACAAAATGAAATTCCCAAAAAGTGCCTCCACTTGAGAAGGGTCTTTGGGATAGAATTAGAAAAAATATCTACTGTCCACTTAATGTGGCTTTGGCTTCAACAAACAAAACATCACAAGGTGCAACTCATTTAAAAAGAAATTCTACAAGATATTGCATACACTACATGGCCAAAAGTATGTGGACAACCCTTCAAATGAGTAGATTCAACCATTTCACTCACACCCGTTGCTGACAGGTGTATAAAAATCGAGCACACAGCCATGCAATCTCCATAGACAAGCATTGGCAGTAGAATGGCTCGCACTGAAGAGCTCAGTGACTTTCAACATGGCACCTTTCCAACAAGTCAGTTCATCAAATTTCTGGCTTGCTAGAGCTGTCCCGGTCAACTGTAAATGCTGTAATTGTGAAGTGGAAACATCTAGGAGCAACAACGGCTCAGCCGTGAAGTGGTAGGCCACACAAGCTCACAGAACAGGAGCAATAAGTGCTGAAGCATGTAAAAAATTGTCCTCTGGAAGCAACGCCAGCACAAGAACTGTTCATCGGAAGCTTCATGAAATGAGTTTCCATGGCCGAGCAGCCGCACACAAGCCTAAGATCACCATGAGCAATGCCAAGCATCGGCTGGAGTGGTGTAAAGCTCGCCGCCATTGAACACTGGAGCAGTGGAAACACGTTCTCTGGAGTGATGAATCACGCGTCATCATCTGGCAGTCCGACGGAAGAATCTGGGTTTGGCAGAAGCCAGGAGTATGCCACCTGCCCGAATGCAGTGCCAACCTTAAAGTTTGGAGGAGGTATATTGGTCTGGGCCTGTTTTTCATGGTTTGGGCTAGGCCCCATAGTTCCAGTGAATGGAAATCTTAACGCTACAGCATAAAATGACATTCTAACTTTGTGGCAACATTCCTGTTTCAGCAATGCCAATTAGTGCACAATGCAAAGTCCATACAGAAGTGGTTTGTCAAGATCAGTGTGGAAGAACTTGACTGGCCTGCACAGAGCCCTAACCTCGACCCCATCTAACACCTTTTGGATTAATTGGAAGAGCGACTGTGAACCAGGCCTAGTCGCCCAACATCACTAATGCTTGTGGCTGAATGGAAGTAAGTCCCTGCAGCAATGTTCAGGCATCTAGTGGAAAACCTTCCCAGAAGAGTAGAGGCTGTTATAGCAGCAAAGGGGAGGGGGGGGGGGGGGGTTCAACTCCATATTAATGTCCATGATTTTAGAATGTATACAAAAGTACCATATACTTTTGCCATGTAGTGTATCTTGGAATGCAGAAGTAAAGCACAGAGTTGCATGGTTAAGATATAATGGGGCGGCAGGTAGCCTAGTGGTTCGAGCATTGGACTAGTAACCGAAATGTTTGCAAGATCGAATCCCCGAGCTGACAAGCAAAATAATCTGTTGCTCTGCCCCTGAACAAGACAGTAAACCACTGTTCCTTGGCCGTCATTGAAAATAAATAAGAATTTGTTCTTAATTGAGTTGCCTAATTAAATAAAGGTTAAAAAAAAAAAAAAGATTGGCTCTGAGAGAACATGACGCAGGGAGGATTGTGGGTGATGTAGGCCCTTCTCTTTGCTCACCTTCATTGTGTTGAGCTCTCCTCCTCTCATCTCTGGGTGTCCGTGGGCCATCCATTTTCCTACAGACAAAAACAAATAGCACATTTCAGCCATGTTCTAAACCCGGGAGTCCTCAGGCCACCTCCGTACAAAACAGGTGCAACTCTTCAGACTAAAAGAAAATACATCTTCAGACTACAGCGCTCCACGCAACTAATCTAGTGCAGAAATCCCCCACCAGAACCACTATCTCAAAGCACCTGACCCTTTTACAATTACACTCCACTCAGGCACCAGAGCCGTACTCTGCAGGGGGGCCGCCCTGCACTGCCTTGTGCAGCCGTGCTGATCTGAAGCAGCCGTATGGGCCAGTATATGAGGCAATAAAACCACCTTGGTGCTGACAGCGAGACGCAGTGACTGGAATTACTGTATTACTGATTGTCTGACGGCCGTCTGGACAGGCAGATTTCTTGGAGGTGTCCGTGCCCTTCCCCACTATACCCCAGGGAGTCTAAGGCGCGGGCATCATTATAATCCTAAATTGCGATGTTGTCGCATTGGTGTCCAGAGTATGGCTAATGACAACTGTTTTTCATGCGTGTGTGTGTGTGTGTGTGTCTTCCCCGAGGTATTCTTTAATTAAGTTCCCCATACGTGACAGCCAGATGAGCTCATAAAGGCACTGGGGACGAGATGCGCAGGGCCGTGGCAGTAAACTAATACAATTCAACAGCACTTACTTTGACAAAGCTTTAATCCGTCTAATGAATTGTGTCATAAATTAAACCAAAACGGCTGGTGTTCGCACAGTGCACTTACCTTTTTCGCATCTAACTAGTAAAAGCAATTAAAAGCCAGCAAAAACAAAGTGGGCTGTTTATACTTTACACTAGCTCTTCAACGTCTTACAGAACTGAACTGAAAACAACTCATGGCAATACTGCATCAGGACTACCATCAAAGAGTACACACACATTTTCCAATGCTAAATGTAGCTCAATCACATCAAGGGTCTAACATAATCACCAGGGAATTGTACTAAAGGGACTGAAGGGGGAATAGGGAGCTGGCATGATTGTTCCTTCTTCTTTGTGGTATATGATCAAGGCCTAATTTGATTGGTTACAGTGGGAGATGTGGAAGTTGTCCTCACCAGTTTAAACCGTCATGTTGCAGCATCTCGGTTTCGTCTCTGCGAACGGCAGGTAAGCGGTGGAAGTTTTCATTTCATTTCATGTATTTGAACAGATCAAATATGTTCAGTCATGGATTAGTTTATGCGTTGTTGATGTAAGAACAAATAAAATAAAAAATAGACAAATTAATCACACACACAAGAAAAACATATGGAAAGGGGGAATAGAATGGCAAACCACAGAAAAACAAGTCCTCCCTAGACAACAGCACACACTGCAGTGGTATCCAGCCCTTTAAGACTGTATATTTAACAGTGAAGTAGATAAAAGCTTTACTGGTAGCCCAGGAGACCTGGGGAATCACTGCAGCCCGACACTAGAAACACAATTGGGATAGTCTTGTACGAACGTCCCACACAAAAGCCACAAGTAGCCTAAAGAACTTGGGAATAGTCAAGATCAGTCCTAATAACAAACCCATAGCCCCACCTTACTGTGTGCAAATTGATGGCCATCCCCTTTACCTAACCTTTTTCAGAGTATAAGAGGTGCAAAATCCTGACAGGCCTGAGAATAAGAGTTCATCACACACAGGCAGGGAAATTGCAAGGCAAGGGATATCCATTCAGTCCAACACAAATTACATTTCAGAGGATCACGCGTTTGTTCTGGATGACAAAACAAGCACGGCATTATGTCAAATTTTTAAAAAGCACTTTGACCTATTCTTCCAAACCATTTCCCTTATGTGCACAACTATAGAAACACAATCTCATAAACACACAACTCATTGTTTTATATTCAAACACTTGCCTGGCACTCCCCCCTTCTAGATTATAGTTCTAGTTTATGAGCATGTTTACAATTTACTCACACCCCTTGGCACTGGGCATGCAGTATGTCTTCGTTGAAAAATAATTCATTTCCTAAATTAACCAGAACACTAATGTCAAATTAATTCAATGACACACATCATTAATCATCCATTTGGCATGAGAGATTATTTAGATTTTCAGAATGGATTAACCAGATTTAACAGTTTGGTTTTGATTCAGTGTTACTCATTCAGAGTGGTTTGAGGAAAATAATTTAATCACATGATAATGATATTGATGATTGAAAGAGATAATCAAATGAGGAAGTAGACAAGGAATTGGGAAACCAGGGCAACAAGGACAGGGACACAACAACCCTATGATGACATCATCCATCCCAATAGAACAGCTGAGTGTTCAAGGAAACCACACACACACACACACACACACACACACCTGTCTGACCCAGGTCCAGGTCACTCTCTTGCTCAACCAAAATCTCTGAAAGTGAATGGGGGTGGGGGGGTGCAGTGCAACTTTACTTTCAGATTTTGGAGAGAATAGTCAATATACTATTTTTTCAATAGTCAATATCAGTGACTTATCGTTTTCCAGGCTAACTGATACAGCTCAGAGTCGATGTAAACCAACTCTTAGATGCTCTAGAAAAATCCAGTCAAATTACTTCTTAATAACAGGTCATTATTGATGAAAAGTTGAAATGATCACATAACACCTAGGCGTATAGGCTAGGGTCTACTTGCAAAACATGTCTGACATGCTTGTTGAAGATGAACTTAAGGACTGCATAGGTAGGTTTTTGACTGCTTAACATCTGGAGTGGCTCAGACTGCTGTGTGCATGGGCTCTCCTGTCAGAGTCCCCCTAATATGAGGGACATAAGAGGAGAGGAAGAAACAGTGTGGTTGATACTCACTCAGGGTAGGGGTGTGTGCGCGGGGCTATGGTTCGCTGTGTGCCTGTCTGCAAGACGTCAGGAGGGGTCATCATCACGTAGAACTGACCTGTGGGAGAAGAGATGACATGGAAACGAGAGCGAGCGATGGGGCAGGTTGGAGATCTCAGTGACAAAGTCTTAAGGGAGAATTTGCTGAATGACACTGGACTCCAGCACCGAGACAAACCTTGTGGCTGAGGGGATGAACAGTTAATCTCTCTCAGTCAGCACCGGGTCATGGTACTCAAAATGTCAATTTGATAAGTGGTCATTCTTCTTTACGTCTGTTTGGACTTGAACAAAAAGCGAGGGACAGTATTTTGCCCTCAGAAGACTGCTAGACTAGCGTTAGAAGTAGAGCTGACTCACCCCCGGCCTGAGTGGGGTCGGAGGTGGTCTGCACAGACACAGTGCCGTCGCTCACAGCCGTAGCTGGGAAGTAGGCAAAGCGCGTCTCCCCTCCCAGCGTCTCTCCCACGGGGCTACCCCCATTACTGAAAGGGTTCTGGATCACAGCCTGACAGGGAACAAGGTGGGAAGGGTTAGATAACGATCAATAGTTTGACACATTGAAGTATGTCAGGCTCCGTAGCCATTAGGGAACTGTGTTATTGTAAGGGGTGACAGTAGTGGCCTCGGTTCCTGGTGTTCTGGTACCTACCTGGGCCACTGCTTGAGGAGCGCCGGGGAAGGCGGCCGTGGAGACCACGCTAACCGGCCCTCCCCCGTCATCTCTCCCCTCCAGCTGCTGGTCAGTTACCTGGACAACGCGGTAAGTCACCTGAGGAAGAGAGGGAGACGGAGAGATGGAGAGACAGAGAGAAACCAGTCATTAATTCTACAACAAAGAGCGTGGGATACCTTCTAGCCTGACCATGGTCATTTTAATGTCACTGTGTTTTCAGTACTTGCAGGTTGTTTACCTCATACTGATGTTCACACCCTAGGCTATAGTAGTTAAGACCTTGCACATTGAATGATACCACTAGGCCTATAAGTGATCTACGCACCCAACTTATGCTTATATGGCAGAATGTGCGTAATTCAATATAAAAACAGCCAGATCCAGAAAAGCACGTGTTAGTTTCAAAATAATCAGTATTTGTACCCCTTCATCGTGTGACTCGCCTCCTGACTAACATGTGACACCAGCCGCATGCCAATCCAGGAAGGGGATTGGAATCACATGATCACTCACACCAGCTCTGTTTACTCCAAATGAGCAGCGAAAGGACCAGCTCTAACAAGCTTATTCCTTCACCCTCCCCCCAGAAATGGTTTATGCGAAGATATAACATTCTCTGTGACAATCCACAAAAGCGTAGACGTAAACAGTCACAATTAAGAACCAATTTGACATCCAAACCTGTAGGCCTATATCAGTGTCCTGGCCGGTTCTATTGTCTGGGTTCAGAGCGAACGCACACAAGGCTCTCAATTCAACGGAGAGGCTAGTGTTGAATTACAGGGTTATCCATTGTGTGATACGGTTGATTCTCTAGTGGAGGGATGGACAACACCAGTCCTCTGGGGCCTGATTGGGTGTCCAGCCCCAGCTAACACACCAGACTCCAATAATCAACTAATCATGATCTTAAGTTGATAATGCAATTTGTTCAAATCAGCTGTTTTTGCTATGGATGGGGGGGGGGGGGACCACTCTGGCCCCTGGGGACCGGAGTTACCCATCCCTGTTCTAGTGTGAGTGAGTGATATAGTAAACTGACCTCATACAGCAAAAACAAAACTATGTGAATTCAGCTAGTTAAAGTTTTCTAAAATCAGCAAAACGCTGTTCACAGGACACCTACCTGACCACCCTCAGAGCGGAACTGGTACTGAATGTTGTGGTCCGCGAATGCCTGGGCCTGCTGAATACTGCCTATGGTAACAGCAGTCTGCTCCCCTTCCCCGTCTCCTGAGAGAAGGACAGTGGAATGAGAGGATTGATAGAAGGATGGAAGAGAAAAATAACACTCAGATATCCATTGATGAGAAATTAGTGAGGCAAGGTGCATTATTGCAAAAGAAAAGCTAGGCCTAAAACTATTTGACACTTAAGCGTGTGTTTTTGGTCTGTTCTTTGGTCGGTTTTTAAAGCAGGTTTTTCAAGAGAATGTCTGAAACGTCAGTACTTTGAAATGTGTGAAAGAGTCAGAATGGTGAAGTTACGCACAATAGCACACATGCATCCGAAACACATACATCCCAACAAATTCTTACCTTCTAATTGGACGACCTCCTCTTCTTGTTTTTCGTGACTAGGAAGACATAAACAAGGAACAATCCTAAATATAGGCAAGCAAGGTCTAGCAGACAAGGTTAACAGAGTAGGGATGGCAGTGGAGTACAAATGTTACAGTGACCTGGCTAATTGCCAGCAGTGGCAGAAAAAGTACCCAATTGTCATACAGTAAAGATACTGTAACAGAAAGTCAAAGTATTTGGTTTTAAATATACTTTAGTTTCAAAAGTAAATATAATTGCTAAAATATACTTAAGTAGAAAAAAATAAAATAATAAATCATTTCAAATTCCTTATATTACGCAAACCTGACTAGAGGTCGACCGATTTCAAGTTTTCATTACAAAAATCGGTAAATCTGTCTTTTTGGACGCCGATTACATTGCAATCCACAAGGAAACTGAGTGACAGGCTGACCACCTGTTACGAGAGTGCAGCGTCAAAAGGACCTTGTGGCTGCAAGGAGCCAAGGTAAGTTGCTAGCTAGCAGTAAACTTATCTTATAATAAAAAAAAAGATCAACCTTCACATAATCACCAGTTAACCTAGTAATATCATCAACCATGTGTAGTTAACTAGCTTGTCCTGTGTTGCATATAATCAATGCGGTGCCTGTTAATTTATCTTCAAATCACAGCCTACTTCAACTTCGCCAAACGGGTGATGATTTTTTTAAAGCGCATTCGCGAAAAAAAGCACAATCATTGTACAAATGTACCTAATCATAAACATCAATGCCTACATTAATAGCAATACACAGAAGTATATATATTTTTAAACCTGCATATTTAGTTAAAATAAATTAATGTTAGCAGGCAATATTAACTAGGGAAATTGTGTCCCTTCTCTTGCGTTCAGTGCAAGCAGAGTCGGGGTATATGCAACGGCTTGGGCCGCCTGGCTCGTTGCTAACTGTGTGACCGTAATTAATTTGCCAGAATTTTACATAATTATGACATAATATTAAAGGTTGTGCAATGTAACAGCAATATTTAGACTTAGGGTTGTCACCCGTTTGATAAAATATGGAACGGTTCCGTATTTCACTGAAAGAATAAATGTTTTGTTTTCAAAATGATAGTTTCCAGAATTTGACCACATTAATAACCAAAGGCTCGTATTTCTGTGTTTATTATATTATAATTAAGTCTATGATTTGATATTTAACAGAGAAGTCTGACTGAGCAGTGGTAGGCAGCAGCAGGCTCGTAAGCATTCATTCAAACAGCACTTTACAGTGTTTGCCAGCAGCTCTTCGCAATGCTTGATTCCCAGCGCTGTTTATGACTTCAAGTCTATAAACTCCCGAGATTAGGCTGGCAATCCTAAAATGCCTGTAAGAACATCCAATAGTCAAAGGTATATGAAATACAAACGGTATAGAGAGAAATAGTCGATGCGTTATAATTCCCACAACTTCTTAACTGGGAATATTGAACCACCAGCATTCATATGTTCTCATGTTCTGAGCAAGGAACTTAAACGTTAGCTTTTTTTAAATTTTTACATGGAACATATTGCACTTTTACTTTATTCTCCAACACTGTGTTTTTGCATTATTTAAACCAAATTGAACATGCTTCATTATTTGAGACTGAATAGATGCTATTTATGTATTAAGTTAAAATAAAGAAAAGTGTTCATTCAGTATTGTTGTAATTATCATCACACACACACAAAAAAATATATATATATATTTTTTAAGTCGGCCGACTAATCGGTATAGTATTTTTTTGGTCCTCCAATAAAAATCGGTATTGGTGTTGAAAAATCATAATCGGTCGACCTCTAAACCAGACGGCATCCTTTTATTGTTTTATTTATGGATAACCAGGGGCATATTCCAACACTCAGACATCATTAACAAACTAAGCAGTATTTTTACACCACTGCTCCCTCCCTTACATCGGCTTCATTAAAAGGCATGGTCATCGCCTCCTCAATCACAACGAACAATGGCAGACTGGGGCAAGGGGCCGATGTAGAAATCGCTCTGTCATTTCCTGGTTGCTAAAAATTCTACACTCGTCACACAATTTGAATAGTGTAGGGAAATCATTCTGCAGGGAATAATCTAAATCGCAGGACAATACATTATCAACAAACAAACAAAAAACATGGCTGTTTGAAGTTGGTGAACCTAAAGTAAAATAGTTTACACCATCATCTATGCAATCTTGAATCCTTGGGGAGGTAACCACCATGGTCTACAGTATGATATCTGGGATCCTTGGGACATTAACTTCCTCACAGAATTGTGGGAAAATTTGATGCAGGGAAGGGGAGAGTTGTTTATATTCAAAGTGTTGTTGCAATTCACCTAGCATTCACGTGGATGAGATATTCTAAATGTAGTATGTTTAATTCTTCAAGAATCAATGGGCCGTGTTTTCCTCTATTCATTTAGCAGTGGTGGCCCACTACTGCTACATTTTTGCCACTGCAGCAAAAAATATGATAAAAAAAAACAAACACACACACAGAGTACATCAAACATTAGGAACACCTAAGGTGTCAAAAGCATTCCACAAGGATGTTGGCCCGTGTTGACTCCAATGATTCCCACAGTTGAGTCAAGTTTGGGTGGTGGACCATTCTTTATTACTACGGGAAACTGTTTAGCATGGAAAAACCCAGCAGTGTTGCAGTTCTTGACACAAACCAGTGTGCCTGGCACCTACTACTATACCCCATTCAAAGGCACTTCAATATTGTCTTGCTCATTCATCCTCTGAATGGCAAACATACACAATCCTTGTCTCAATTGTATTTAGGCTTAAAAATAAATAATTTAACCGGTCTCCTCCCCTTCATATACACCGATTAAAGTGGATTTAACAAGCGACATCAATATGGGATCATAGCTGTCAGAGTAGGTGTATAATCATATACTAGGTGTGAATGTTTAAACGTTTATTTGAAGTTGGGATCATTAACATTAAACGACATCCATAACTGAAAAACAGTCCCCCTCCCCCCTCCACATAATTAAAATCACAGGGCAGTTATCACAAAACATTATTTTCCCTGTTATAGCCCAACTAGACAATAGAAAATAAAAGGCCTGGTAAAAGTGTAATTTAAATAAAAATAGGGAGGAAGAGGCAAACTTTAGTGAATATGCAAGGCATGCAAGACAACCTTGCGAGGTGCATATACCAAGAGATCATATAGGCATGGTTCTGCCGGCCCCATCCTCTCTCCTGGGCACTGCCTTGCCTGAGCATTCTCATGGCTAGTGATGCAAACTTGTGTTCAGTCTTCGGTCTGTTGCATGTAGAATAGCCTAGCCTGTATCAATTACACTTGAAAGCGCCTCGGCTGTTTGTTTGTCTTTTAGGGTAGGCTACACTACGGCTTATTAAAATGCTGACACAAAACCTTCCCTGGATATATGAAGCGGGACTAACGTCCATCACTAGGCAACCAGAACTGTCAATCAAATAATATAGACCACACTCTCCTAAAAAAAAGTACTTTAATGTTTGTGAAATACCGTGGTTTACCAAGCAAGAAATTTAGTAAAAAGAAAACACATCTAGCTGCCCTAACATAACAAACATCAGTACATTAAATCAGCAAAGTTTGTTGTCATGGTAAAAAAAAAAATACAGATAATTCTATGCCGGAGCAGAATTCTACGGTCTGAAATGGTAGGCCTACAGACGCTTCTGATGCGTCCCTTTTTTAAATTCTCTAAAAAGTACATTGTTGCTATCGAGTAACATGTCTGTAAAGGGTTGCGGTAGATATAACTTCCTTACCCGGCCGTAGTGAGATATATATATATATATATATATACACACACACACACACACACAGTACCAGGCAAAGGTTTGGACACATCTACTCATTCCAGGGTTTCTTTATTTGTACTATTTTCTACATTGTAAAATAACAGTGAAAACAAAACTATAAAATAACATATGGAATGTAGTAGTCACAACAACAACAAATAAATGTGTTAAATAAATCAAAATATATTTTATATTTGAGATTCTTCAAAGTTGCCACTGCTTACTGGAAGCTGTAAATGTCCCAGTTCTTCCCTGGCTTGCATACTCAGACATGTAACCCATTAAACATGTTTGGGATGCTCTGGATCGACGTGTACGACAGCGTGTTCCAGTTCCCGCCAATATCTAGGAACTTCGCACAGCCATTAAAGAGGTGTGAGAGGAGGTACTGACTGGTTCTGATCCACACCCATACCTTAAGGTATCTGTGACCAACAGATGCATATCTGTATTCCAAATCATGTGAAATCCATAGATTAGGGTCTAATGGATTTATTTAAATTGACCGATTTCCTTATATGACCTGACCAAATTCACATAGAATAGTACATTATAGATGTGTCACTCTCATTGAAAGCAAGCCTATGAAGCAGCAGATCTATTCTCTCTGTGCCATTTCTATTCTTCCCGGTCTTAAGTTACGTTTTTTTTTTTTTACAGCAAAAAATACAATATGTTTGGTTATGGAAAATATATTTCACTGTGGTTTAGATGGTACTATGATTCTCTACACTATATTTGCTTGTTTTGTGGCAGAGCGAGTTCTACATAGTGCATATTTAATTTTTAAAGTCCAAAATTGGATGTAGCAACTACATTCTAGCTGTAAGCTAGCAAGTTAACTTTGGATCTCTAACTAACGTTAGGTAACGTTAGTTTAGTTAGTTAGTTGCCTAGCGTTACTACTAGCAAGATTACTTACCTACTGTAAATTCACTACCGTAGATAAGTGTTTGCATGAAATACTGCAATCGTTTGCTATACTGTAACCCTTTCCTATTTGGATTTGCTAGATTAACTGTGCAAAAATATTACTAAATTAAACCACTTTATTGTATCTAGTTTATACTACACATAATCAAGCTGTTCTCTAGAAAATGGAGGCCAGGCCTTCGCTTGCTAGAGGAGACTTCCGTACATGATGGAGAGGAAGTGGCGGACATTGTATTACCTTGTCGCGGTGTCCAGACTCTGTTCGAGGTGCATATCCATCAGGGTTGGAATAAAATGTGATATTCACTGACACAGACGCGTAGATGGAAGTGCTGATCACGGGAACAAACACTCGGGTCATGTGAGAGAGACAGTCCAAGACACGTGAGGCATAGATCGGACTCGAAGTTAAAATGGAGACCGCTGGCGCTGGCTGGGGTTTATGTCGCTCTCGAAGCTTTCGTTCTCACGGTTTCACTCGCGCCACTCGCACTGCTAAATTGAGTCTGTGTCGTCAGGATAGCAACTTGGACTGTTGGAATTGTTTCGTTGCAAGGTTATGGCACAGTGATTCGTCGAGTAATTTCGGTAAATGTTTTCTCACGCTCGGTTTTTTTATCCTCTCAACCTCTACAGTAAACCAGCGTCCGTCGTGTCTCACAAAATATGGAGTGGACTGTTGGTGTTAGCAAAATTTAATTCCCCGCCCTGCATCTATTTTTGTTCAACTTTTGATCTTGGAAGAGGAGTATGTAGAAATGTGTTTTATGTACAGTAGGCTACACAGCAATGTTGATTTGATGTGCCCCTGTTTGAAATGAATGTCAACCTTCTCAATTCCATTATATCCATTGCGTGCCAACCATTTGTATCATTACACAACATTACAAATACACCTCTGATTTTTTTTCTGTCTACATTCATGTCTGATATTTACAACAAAGATTGTTTAGAAACTGTGTTCGGGGTACAAATCAAGCTCATGTGACATGATGCTGCTGATCACGTTGGTTTACTCAGGTGAGAGCTGAGATCGAATCCGGGTTTTTGCTTTAACCACATGACTACCCTTTTTAAATAAAAGTGATATACGATAACAAATCGCACCCTTTTGTGGGGCATTGAGCAATTTGTAAACATTGAATCAATAAAATAAAACTCGTGTGCAAAGTCTACCTAGAGACAATGGTTGATATATAATAGTTCCATTTAAATAGCTAAATTTAAGAGGATATGTGTAGGAGATTCTTCTTCCACTAATATTTTCTATTGACCACCAAGGAACATGTTGCATATTTTATATGATTTAATACGTTTTAGATTGTGTGAGCATGATAATTTTCTTGACAGTTTCCCTAAATATGATCTACAGTAGCTCAGTCTTAGGAGTTTGCCAGAGATCAAAGATCCCTAGTGATAAAGCAGCTGAAATTGTGCGAGTAACTGTGTTCTGGGCCTATTAAAGACCTGGGCCCGGTTCTCCAAAAAGCATGTTATAGCTAAGTTCATCTTAGAACCATAGGATTCTATGGTTCTAAGAAGAACTTAGCCATAAGATGCTTTTGGAAACCAAGCCCTTGAGCCTTTCAGTGGGGACTGAAATTCTGGGTTGACCTCTCTTCGTCTGCTTATGGCAACCATTGGTATTTCTATGCATCTTTAATGCCATTGCCAGCTCACTCTTCCATTCCTCAGGATATATTGTATATCATGGGCTTGATTATGCTTCTGGTTCCAAAGAGTGTTTTCTCAAAGTCTGATAGGCCTCCAAAGAGTATATATTTTCAGGTATGATTTTAACTGAATGTGTGATTGTTTGGCCAACATGTTTATAAAAGTATCGACAGATCAGTGACGGTCAGTGCCGTTTAAGATGAGGGAGGAATATTTGTATTTCTATTACAACATTTTGGATGATTCTCATTCATATTCCATTCACCAAGTTCAATGTAACAGCGATAGGTTTAGGCTACTGATACTCAAATTTCCCTATACCCATTATGAGGTTGCTTCAACCTAGTCTATGAATGAAAGTTTACAAAGTAAGTGCAAACAAGTCGAGAGCCAAATTTGAGTTGACAGACACTGACACATGAACATACATTCAATACCGCATTGCAAACTCTTGCCTGCATCTCGCTGATATAGGATGTAATACACCCCTGACCAGGTGTAAACACGTTGTATTCCTTCTTGCATCTATGTGCTCTCCTCTCACCTCTCCCATTTGCTTCTGGACTTCAATGCACAACACATCAGCTCAGCTGTGTGACTATGCGAAAAACCTTTCCAAGCCAAACCGCTACACACATCGTTGTCACCATATTAGCTAAAGTAACGACATTGTCAGCATAGCTAATAGAACTAAGGCGTTAGTAAACCCGCTACAATCATGCAGTAACGTTACAGTGTACAGTCAGTCAGCAGTTACACCGGCGGGCCCCGGTGGCAATAAATGAGTAATAGCAAAAGCTTACCTTGACTTGGAAGAGTTCCAGTGTTGTGTTGGAAAGTCATAGCCAGCTAGATAACACAGCATCCTTCTGTTTAAGCAGGGTGTTTCAGTAGGCTAAACTAGGTAGCTGCATTTGCTATCTAAGTAAGTGAAAGTGAAATTGATTTTAAAAAATAAAAATTCTCTCTTCTCCTTCATTTTGGAAGAAATTAATGTATTCAAAACTGTTCAACTATTATCTTTCTCATTGAGTCAACTACTCACCACATTGTATACACCACAGTGCTAGCTAGCTGTTGCTTATGCTTCCAGTACTAGATTAAATCTCTGATCCTTTGATTGGGTGGACATCATGTCAGTTCATGCTGCAAAAACTCTGATAGGCTGGAGGACGTCCTCCAGAAGTTGTCATGATTACTGTGTCTAAATCTATGGAAGGGGGTGAGAACCATGAGCCTCCTAGGTTTTGTATTGAAGTCAATGTACCCAAAGGAGGGCAGAAGCTAGCTGTCCTCCGGCTACACCATGGTGCTACCCTACAGAGTGCTGTTGAGGCTAATGTAGAGCTTCTTTGCAAAATGGTGTGTTTTAATCGATTATTTGGTGACGTGATTGTATTTAGTATAATTTTATTTAAAAATTATAACTTTTAAATGTTACAACATTTAACATTTTATGAAATTCACTGAGGAGAATGGTCCTCTTTTCCTCTTCTGAGGAGCCTCAAGTGCTACAGACAGTCTTGAGATTACCTGCCTGCCCTGTTTGAACCAGACTTCTATTCCCATAAAACATTTTTTTACTATGAAGTGTTATTGAACCCTATCCATGCATAGTCACTTTATCCCTACCTAAATGTATATATTCATACCACAGGTGTAGACCTTACCGTGAAATGCTTACTTACAAGCTCTTAACCAACATTGCAGTTCAAGAAATAGAGTTAAGAAGATATTTTCTAAATAAACTTTTTTTTAAAGAAAATAAAGACTATGCATAGATAAAACAAAGGGGGGGGGATTCAATGTAAATAGTCCATGGCCATTTGATTAATTGTTCAGCAGTCTTATGGCTTGGGGGTAGAAATTGTTAAGGAGCCTTTTGGACCTAGACTTGATGCTCCGGTACCGCTTGCCGTGCGGTAGCAGAGATAAGAGTCTATGACTCGGGTGACTGAAATCTTTGACAATTTTTGTGGCCTTCCTCTGACGGAAGGCCTGGATGGCAAGAAGCTTGGCCCCGGTGATGTACTAGGCCATATGCACTACCCTTTGTAGCGCCTTACGGTTGGATGCCAAGCGGTTGCCATACCAGACAGTGGTGCAACCGGTCAGGATGTTCTTGATGGTGCAGCTGTAGAACGTTTTGAGGATCTGAGGACCCATGCCAAATCTTTTCAGTCTCCTGAGGGGGAAAAGGTGTTGTCGTGCCCTCTTACATTTACATTACATTTAAGTCATTTAGCAGACGCTCTTATCCAGAGCGACTTACAAATTGGTGCATTCACCTTATGACATCCAGTGGAACAGTCACTTTACAATAGTGCATCTAAATCTATCCTAGGTATTCCTTAACGAGGTGGGGTTTCAAGTGTCTCCGGAAGGTGGTGATTGACTCCGCTGTCCTGGCGTCGTGAGGGAGTTTGTTCCACCATTGGGGGGCCAGAGCAGCGAACAGTTTTGACTGGGCTGAGCGGGAGCTGTACTTCCTCAGTGGTAGGGAGGTGAGCAGGCCAGAGGTGGATGAACGCAGTGCCCTTGTTTGGGTGTAGGGCCTGATCAGAGCCTGGAGGTACTGAGGTGCCGTTCCCTTCACAGCTCCGTAGGCAAGCACCATGGTCTTGTAGCGGATGCGAGCTTCAACTGGAAGCCAGTGGAGAGAACGGAGGAGCGGGGTGACGTGAGAGAACTTGGGAAGGTTGAACACCAGACGGGCTGCGGCGTTCTGGATGAGTTGAAGGGGTTTAATGGCACAGGCAGGGAGCCCAGCCAACAGCGAGTTGCAGTAATCCAGACGGGAGATGACAAGTGCCTGGATTAGGACCTGCGCCGCTTCCTGTGTGAGGCAGGGTCGTACTCTGCGGATGTTGTAGAGCATGAACCTACAGGAACGGGCCTTGATGTTGGTTGAGAACGACAGGGTGTTGTCCAGGATCACGCCAAGGTTCTTAGCGCTCTGGGAGGAGGACACAATGGAGTTGTCAACCGTGATGGCGAGATCATGGAACGGGCAGTCCTTCCCCGGGAGGAAGAGCAGCTCCGTCTTGCCGAAGTTCAGCTTGAGGTGGTGATCCGTCATCCACACTGATATGTCTGCCAGACATGCAGAGATGCGATTCGCCACCTGGTCATCAGAAGGGGGAAAGGAGAAGATTAATTGTGTGTCGTCTGCATAGCAATGATAGGAGAGACCATGTGAGGTTATGACAGAGCCAAGTGACTTGGTGTATAGCGAGAATAGGAGAGGGCCTAGAACAGAGCCCTGGGGACACCAGTGGTGAGAGCGCGTGGTGAGGAGACAGATTCTCGCCACGCCACCTGGTAGGAGCGACCTGTCAGGTAGGACGCAATCCAAGCGTGGGCCGCGCCGGAGATGCCCAACTCGGAGAGGGTGGAGAGGAGGATCTGATGGTTCACAGTATCGAAGGCAGCCGATAGATCTAGAAGGATGAGAGCAGAGGAGAGAGAGTTAGCTTTAGCAGTGCGGAGCGCCTCCGTGATACAGAGGAGAGCAGTCTCAGTTGAATGACTAGTCTTGAAACCTGACTGATTTGGATCAAGAAGGTCATTCAGAGAGAGATAGCGGGAGAGCTGGCCAAGGACGGCACGTTCAACAGTTTTGGAGAGAAAAGAAAGAAGGGATACTGGTCTGTAATTGTTGACATCGGAGGGATCGAGTGTAGGTTTTTTCAGAACGTACTGCCAGCTAGCCTACTTCAGCCACTGCCAGCTAGCCTACTTCAGCAGTACTGTATCATTTTAATCATTTTAGTCAATACGATTCTTGCTACGTAAGCTTAACTTTCTGAACATTCGAGACGTGTAGTCCACTTGTCATTCCAATCTCCTTGCATTAGCGTAGCCTCTTCTGTAGCCTGTCAACTATGTGTCTGTCTATCCCTGTTCTCTCCTCTCTGCACAGACCATACAAACGCTCCACACCGCGTGGCCGCTGCCACCCTAATCTGGTGGTCCCAGCGCGCACGACCCACGTGGAGTTCCAGGTCTCCGGTAGCCTCTGGAACTGCCGATCTGCAGCCAACAAGGCAGAGTTCATCTCAGCCTATGCCTCCCTCCAGTCCCTCGACTTCTTGGCACTGACAGAAATATGGATCACCACAGATAACACTGCTACTCCTACTGCTCTCTCTTCGTCCGCCCACGTGTTCTCGCACACCCCGAGAGCTTCTGGTCAGCGGGGTGGTGGCATCGGGATCCTTATCTCTCCCAAATGGTCATTCTCTCTTTCTCCCCTTACCCATCTGTCTATCGCCTCCTTTGAATTTCATGCTGTCACAGTTACCAGCCCTTTCAAGCTTAACATCCTTATCATTTATCGCCCTCCAGGTCCCCTCGGAGAGTTCATCAATGAGCTTGATGCCTTGATAAGCTCCTTTCCTGAGGACGGCTCACTTCTCACAGTTCTGGGCGACTTTAACCTCCCCACGTCTACCTTTGACTCATTCCTCTCTGCCTCCTTCTTTCCACTCCTCTCCTCTTTTGACCTCACCCTCTCACCTTCCCCCCTACTCACAAGGCAGGCAATACGCTCGACCTCATCTTTACTAGATGCTGTTCTTCCACTAACCTCATTGCAACTCCCCTCCAAGTCTCCGACCACTACCTTGTATCCTTTTCCCTCTCGCTCTCATCCAACACTTCCCACACTGCCCCTACTCGGATGGTATCGCGCCGTCCCAACCTTCGCTCTCTCTCCCCCGCTACTCTCTCCTCTTCCATCCTATCATCTCTTCCCTCTGCTCAAACCTTCTCCAACCTATCTCCTGATTCTGCCTCCTCAACCCTCCTCTCCTCCCTTTCTGCATCCTTTGACTCTCTATGTCCCCTATCTTCCAGGCCGGCTCGGTCCTCCCCTCCCGCTCCGTGGCTTGATGACTCATTGCGAGCTCACAGAACAGGGCTCCGGGCAGCCGAGCGGAAATGGAGGAAAACTCGCCTCCCTGCGGACCTGGCATCCTTTCACTCCCTCCTCTCTACATTTTCCTCCTCTGTCTCTGCTGCTAAAGCCACTTTTTACCACTCTAAATTCCAAGCATCTGCCTCTAACCCTAGGAAGCTCTTTGCCACCTTCTCCTCCCTCCTGAATCCTCCTCCCCCTCCCCCTCCTCCCTCTCTGCAGATGACTTCGTCAACCATTTTGAAAAGAAGGTCGACGACATCCGATCCTCGTTTGCTAAGTCAAACGACACCGCTGGTTCTGCTCACACTGCCCTACCCTGTGCTCTGACCTCTTTCTCCCCTCTCTCTCTAGATGAAATCTCGCGTCTTGTGACGGCCGGCCGCCCAACAACCTGCCCGCTCGACCCTATCCCCTCCTCTCTTCTCCAGACCATTTCCGGAGACCTTCTCCCTTACCTCACCTCGCTCATCAACTTATCCCTGACCGCTGGCTACGTCCCTTCCGTCTTCAAGAGAGCCAGAGTTGCACCCCTTCTGAAAAAACCTACACTCGATCCCTCCGATGTCAACAACTACAGACCAGTATCCATTCTCTCTTTTCTCTCCAAAACTCTTGAACGTGCCGTCCTTGGTCAGCTCTCCCGCTATCTCTCTCAGAATGACCTTCTTGATCCAAATCAGTCAGGTTTCAAGACTAGTCATTCAACTGAGACTGCTCTTCTCTGTATCACGGAGGCGCTCCGCACCGCTAAAGCTAACTCTCTCTCCTCTGCTCTCATCCTTCTAGACCTATCGGCTGCCTTCGATACTGTGAACCATCAGATCCTCCTCTCCACCCTCTCCGAGTTGGGCATCTCCGGCGCGGCCCACGCTTGGATTGCGTCCTACCTGACAGGTCGCTCCTACCAGGTGGCGTGGCGAGAATCTGTCTCCTCACCACGCGCTCTCACCACTGGTGTCCCCCAGGGCTCTGTTCTAGGCCCTCTCCTATTCTCGCTATACACCAAGTCACTTGGCTCTGTCATAACCTCACATGGTCTCTCCTATCCTTGCTATGCAGACGACACACAATTAATCTTCTCCTTTCCCCCTTCTGATGAGCAGGTGGCGAATCGCATCTCTGCATGTCTGGCAGACATATCAGTGTGGATGACGGATCACCACCTCAAGCTGAACTTCGGCAAGACGGAGCTGCTCTTCCTCCCGGGGAAGGACTGCCCGTTCCATGATCTCGCCATCACGGTTGACAACTCCATTGTGTCCTCCTCCCAGAGCGCTAAGAACCTTGGCGTGATCCTGGACAACACCCTGTTGTTCTCAACTAACATCAAGGCGGTGGCCCGTTCCTGTAGGTTCATGCTCTACAACATCCGCAGAGTACGACCCTGCCTCACACAGGAAGCGGCGCAGGTCCTAATCCAGGCACTTGTCATCTCCCGTCTGGATTACTGCAACTCGCTGTTGGCTGGGCTCCCTGCCTGTGCCATTAAACCCCTACAACTCATCCAGAACGCCGCAGCCCGTCTGGTGTTCAACCTTCCCAAGTTCTCTCACGTCACCCCGCTCCTCCGCTCTCTCCACTGACTTCCAGTTGAAGCTCGCATCCGCTACAAGACCATGGTGCTTGCCTACGGAGCTGTGAGGCGAACGGCACCTCAGTACCTCCAGGCTCTGATCAGGCCCTACACCCAAATAAGGGCACTGCGTTCATCCACCTCTGGCCTGCTCGCCTCCCTACCACTGAGGAAGTACAGTTCCCGCTCAGCCCAGTCAAAACTGTTCACTGCTCTGGCTCCCCAATGGTGGAACAAACTCCCTCACTACGCCAGGACAGCGGAGTCAATCACCACCTTCCGGAGACACCTGAAACCCCACCTCTTTAAGGAATACCTAGGATAGGATAAAGTAATCCTTCTCACCCCCCTCTTAAAATATTTAGATGCACTATTGTAAAGTGGTTGTTCCACTGGATGTCATAAGGTGAATGCACCAATTTGTAAGTCGCTCTGGATAAGAGCGTCTGCTAAATGACTTAAATGTAAATGTAATGTGAATGAGGTGTTTAGTCCCAGGGTCCTTATCTTAGTGATGAGCTTTGTGGGCACTATGGTGTTGAATGCTGAGCTGTAGTCAATGAACAACATTCTCACATACGTGTTCCTTTTGTCCAGGTGGAAAAGGGCATTGTGGAGTGCGATTGAGATTGTGTCATCTGTGGATCTGTTGGGGCAGTATGCAAATTGGAGTGGGTCTAGGGTTTCCGGGATGATGGCGTTGATGTGAGCCATGACCAGCCTTTCAAAGCACTTCATGGCTACTGACGTGAGTGTTACGGGGTGGTAGCCATTTAGGCAGGTTACCTTGGTGTTATTGGGCACAGAGACTATGGTGGTCTGCTTCAAACATGTAGGTATTACAGACTCGGTAAGGGAGGGGTGGAAAATACCAGTGAAGACACTTGCCAGTTGTTCCGCACGTGCTCTGAGTACACGTCCTGGTAATCCATCTGGCCCTGTGGCCTTGTGTAATGTTGACTTGTTTTAAGGTCTTGCTCACATCGGCTACAGAGAGCGGTATCACACAGTCGTCTGGAACAGCTGGTGCTCTCATGCATGCTTCAGTGTTGCTTGCCTCGAAGCGAGCATAAAAGACATTTAGCTCGTCTGGTTGGCTCACGTCACTGGGTAGTTCGCGTCTGTGTTTCCCTTTGTAGTCCGTAATAGTTTGCAAGCACTGCAACATCCGACGAGCGTCAGAGGCGGTGTACTGGGATTCAATCTTAGTCCTGTATTGACGCTTTGCCTGTTTGATGGTTCGTCTGAGTCATAGGTGGATTTCTTATAAACCTCCGGATTAGTGTCCCACTCCTTGAAAGCGGCAGCTCTTGCCTTTAGCCAGGTGTAGATGTCTCTTGTAATCCATGGCTTCTGGTTGGAATATGTATGTAAGGTCACTGTGGGGACGACGTCATTGTTATTTTACTGTGTTACTTTTTTTCTAACTTTAGTTTATTTTTAATTTTTGGGCAAATATATTCTTACTAACTTAAAAAAAAATCTGCATTGTTGGTTAAGGTCTTGTTGTAATTTGCACCGAATACCTGCTGTATTCGGTGCAAATACATTTATATTTTTTTTACATAAAGAGTTGTTTTCACGTCATGTAAGTAGTTTATAAAGATGAGATATTCCTTTAAATACACCATGACCTTTACCCTAGTTGACCCAAAAGTGGAACACATTTCCTGGGCTTTGTGTCCGACTGAAATAGCAGGAGCACCCGCTTGTTCTCTGTGATTGGTTACAGGTCACTTTTGCTGACAGTCTTCAATTTCACATAGTTTAATTGGTTCCAACAATGGGCGGTCCCGTTTAGACCCGCCTTCTTTCTATTCAACGGAATCGCTCTCAAATCTTTCCGACCTTTCCTGCATTACCGTTCTCTTAGCAGCAGTATGATCGCGGTTTTCTTTTTCAAAATAATAGTTCCCCCGCAGAGACACGCAAACTTCGATTTTTTTTAAATCACAAGTATAGTACAACTGTTTTTCACAGCATTGCAACCCACTCTGAAATAATGTATTGCTAATTTGAAGTATTTTTTTGCAATATTACATTATTTATCCCAGTATGTTGAAAATTATTGTGTCGGCGTAACGGATGTGAAACGGCTATAGCGTTTCAATTGGTGACGTCACTCGCTCTGAGACCTTGAAGTAGTTGTTCCCCTTGCCGCGGTTTTTGTGGTAAGATGGGTAACGATGCTTCGTGGGTGTGGGTTGTTCAAGTGTGCAGAGGGTCCCTGGTTCGCGCCCGGGTATGGGCGAGGGCACGGTCTAAAGTTATGCTGTTACATAGGCTATATTTAAATAAATACACTTTTAATAAAATACAAATATATGTTATTGTGAATACTCAATAGAGTCTGCAAAACTTGAATTGCTCTTGTGCTGGGCAACTGGTTTAATACAGAGTACTGGTGACTCCTTACTCCACCCACTCCTTTCACTGCAACGCAATGCACGGAGATGGGATACTTATTGGCTTGTAGAGAGAAAACCTTTCTACCTGTCTCAGCTAAAGTGGGTTGGGAAATATTCAGTAGGGTCTCTACCAACCAAATATGTGTAGATTTGGAGGGGGGCTGCTGCTGGCTGAGAACGAAGTCCTGCTGGATATGTACAACACTGTCCCACTCTAAAACTAACCATAATATTTGGTTAGTAGAGACCCTAATTAATATTTCCCACCGACTTTAACTGAAACAGGTAGAACATTTATCTCTATGAGCCAATATGGAACCCATGTACAGTCTATTACGGTGTCTTGCATTGGGGGCTATTGTGTCCCCCTCAATAGCCCCCAGTGTCATGTCTTTTTCATTATTGGTATAAAAATAAATACTATAAAAACATATTTGGGATTTGTTTTCATAATTTATTCATTGCATTTTCTTGTTGTCACAATGGAGGTGGCTATTGATTACAATTCAATGTCTTTTGAATGAATTATCCATTTATTTGAAAGGTTTCCTCATTACCATACCGAAGTGACGTTATCATTTGTGCTGCTAGCAGAATACGAGTCTCCTGCTGCTTGGGTGAAGGTTCGTTGTGGTGACTCGGTAACTAGCTACTGTACATTGCTGAACCGAAGAATCGCTAACAATGTCGCGGGTTCTTGTTGGAGTTAAACGTGTAATTGACTATGCTGTCAAGGTAGCTACTTCCCCACTGTCTTCTATTTTAAAACAATTCAACATTTCACGTGCGGAATTTCCATTCGAGACTTCATATGGCTATGGTAGCTAGCTACCGTTAAGGTGGGTAGATGGGATGAAGGGTTAATTTAGCAAGCTAGCATTCATTGTTCGAATGTCAAGTCTGTTCAACTAACAACCATAACTTCAAGGAAAATGCCAAGGTCATTACAGGGTTGTCTAGGTAACAGTTTAATTTGTCTAGCGTGCTACTTCTAGAATTGGTAAAACGATAAACGACTGTCAACATTAAAAAAGAAAGCTAGCTAACAATACATTGTCACTGTGTTGTGACAGTGTATTGCAAATATTAAGCTACATGTATAATCATCATTCAGGCTTCATCAGAGCGATTTAAAAGCATAAAATCAACTAGGTGTCACAGCATCAGGACAGTTCGATAACTTAGTAGGCTATCACTATCCAAGCCACTCCTATCAGATAGTTCCACGGTAATATTTGGCTGTAAAGGAAGCCTAACACCATATCTATTACCAGTTATTTCATACTACATACAGTCTGAGCACTCCTGCTTCAGCTGCACCCAACTAGATCCCTGTAGCTGTCTCTCCATGCACTCAGTTAAGCTATGTTTGTACCCTCCCCTGTCCCATATGCTGCCCCAACTCTTATCAGACAGAGGAAGGGAGGCATGAGGGCGGTGTGTTTGTGAGAGAGAGACAGAGTCTGGGCCAGTCTTGTATTTATGAGGTGACTAATGTATATGGACTTAAGACAGAATTTTGGCATTTTAAAAGGTTTATTTACAATGGCTGTTCAATACTATTGGGATAGTGGCAGGCTTTGAAAAGTGTTCCAGAGTTGGTTTGACTGCCTCACATACTCAATTGGAAAGCTCTGAGAGCACACCTACATTGGGCCCACAGCAACTATTTCCAAGTGCCCAGACTGCACAGTGTCCCCACACTCAACTCCGGCACATTGACTGCATGCACTTCATGTCTCCAGCCTCTGTCTTTGTCTGTCTCTCTCTGACCCTTCTGAGTGACTATCCAGTAGTCACTTATGTTCAGTAGGGCAAAGCTCTTTGAAACTGAATTAGCATTTCTTATTGAAGTTCAGGTAGTCCCACCCCTTTTCAGTCTGTTTTTTTCTGTTTGGTGCCTAATGAAGACAACCCTGCTCTCTCCCCTAGATCCGCGTGAAGCCCGACCACAGCGGGGTGGTGACAGATGGCGTCAAGCACTCCATGAACCCCTTCTGTGAGATCGCTGTAGAGGAGGCCGTCAAACTCAAGGAGAAGAAGTTCATCAAAGAGGTGGTGGCCGTCAGTTGTGGGCCCACGCAAGTAACTGTAAGAGTGACGGAATGCTCTGGCGACACCATTTTGAAGTCAGGTGTATTCAACGATGCAGAACATTTTCCTTGTTCTACATGACATTATACATATCTGTTCTACTCTATTCATTTCTATCTTAAGATCCTGTAGTTTTAGGCTTCATTTCTACCTGAACGTTCTGTATCATTAGGCTTCATCCTCCTTCACAGGCCTTCAATAGTTAACATTTGGAGGGAAGCTCTGGATCTTGTTTCTTCATTAGGATAGCGGTCATGAGTATGTTTTCATTCTATTGTAAGACAGATTCTGCAGATGGTCACCTCCAACTTGACTGTGCTAATGATTGTATTATTCTGTCATTGTTCTCAGATGGTGTTCTTATATAATTTTGAGAACCCTTGTGTGTGTGTGTGTGTGTGTGTGTGTGTGTGTGTGTGTGTGTGTGTGTGTGTGTGTGTGTGTGTGTAGGAGACCATCCGTACTGCACTGGCCATGGGGTGTGACCGCGGCATCCACGTGGAGGTCTCAGGAAAAGACTACGAGGCCATGGGACCCCTGCAGATCGCCAAGATCTTTGCTGCCCTAGCCAAGAAGGAGGAGGCCTCACTCGTCATCCTGGGCAAACAGGTCATCCAATGCAATAGATTGCGCCACTGCCACACCAATGCCAGTTGACTTTGAAATCGAACCTCATGATCTCATGTAATGCTCACTGATTGTGTTGTTATTTTTTGGCAGGCTATTGACGATGACTGTAACCAGACAGGTCAGATGACGGCAGCCTTGTTAGACTGGCCTCAGGTCAGTAGTGGTTTCTTCTTGTTGTTATCCTTTTTCTCAGCAGGAATCACTAAACTGATCTCAGAGCATAGAGGCCTTGTTTACTGTTAAGTGCTGACTTGGATACCATTGTATTCCAGACCAGGACCTTTTCTCATGGTCTTTATAAGCATTAGCATATCGATGTAATGTCAGGTGAAGAGACCAGCTGAACTAGCAGGCCTTAGATTATGTCACAACAGTCAACACAGTCTGCACTGAAAAGTAGACCAAAGGCCAAATGAAGGGCAAAATTAGGGTGTATTTACATGGTTAAACCACCAGATGTCAAACTTCGATTGCCTTGTGGCCTACAACGGGTTTACAGTTGTCAGGTAACATAGGAAAGAAGGCTTTATTTTAGTTATAAATTCATTTGTTAATTTCAGATAATATTTAATCTCAATGTGGATTATGACATCTACTAAATGTAGGACCTCCCATTCTTGCAGGGCACATTTGCCTCTGAGGTGACCATCGATGGGGAAAAGGTGAAGGTGGTGAGGGAAATCGATGGTGGTCTAGAGACCATCAAAATCAGCATGCCAGCCATCCTCACAGCAGACCTTCGACTCAACACCCCCAGATACGCCACCCTGCCCAACATCATGGTAATACACACAATGTACATTTCCTCACAAAGTACACACACACACACACACACACACACACACACACACACACACACACACACACACACACACACACACACACACACACACACACACACACACACACACACACACACACACACACACACACACACAGCACTTTAATTTCTCATCTCCTTCTCCCTCCACCTACCAGAAAGCCAAGAAGAAGAAGATAGCCAACATGAAGCCAGCGGACCTGGGGGTGGACATGGTGTCGCGAGTGGAGGTGTTGAGGGTGGACGAGCCCCCAACGAGACTGGCTGGAGTGAAGGTGGAGACGGTGGATGACCTGGTCGCCAAACTCAAGGCTAACGGAACAATCTAGAGGCCCTGTGGGAGCCAAAGGGGGAGTGCAGGGGACACACAGAGGGGTGAGTCTCAATACCTAAAAACAGTATGACTGTTTGATATAATATTTGTAAGCCATTAGAAAATGTCAGAGCACTGATGAATTTCATGTTCATTTAACAACTTACTCTTGTGAATGTTTCATTTTTGTGGAATAGTGAAGATTGTACAATCATATGCTTCTTCCACCAAATTTCCTCAACTGGAAACGCAGACCTTTGCCATAGTGTGCTGTACTTGACCAAGCTCAGTGTTTCTGTTTCTATTTGGCTGTAATATGTCATATCCCCCTTTCATTTTGCAGGTCTCTGTTTGAAAGATGGAACAAAGTAATTTAGCAAACGTGGAGGACTGGTTGCATAAGGCAGAACCCATCGCCACACGACCCTCTGTTTAACTCTGACTTCCATGATAGTAGCCTACTGACCTGGAATAAAGGGACACTGAGAAACACTGTCCTATAGGAACCCACACAGCCAAGAGGGTGAAGAAGAAGAGGGTCTGTTGTTATTGTGCAATTTAATTCACATGGTACATCTGTATTGTAATTAATGTATCCTGCCTGTGAGTATAGGTAACTAGGTATGGAGGACCTAGACTAAAAAAATGCACAACTTCCAAACCAGTAATATGTCAGTAACTTTCTTTCATCCATGTTTCTGTATGTGTTGCACTGTACATTCAAGAGTGTCACAATAACATTTTCATCTGTAACATGGACCTATGAAAACCCTATCATGAAGCCCTACAATGACACATCTGGGCTATGCAGTTTGAGTTGGATGCCATGTGTAAATAAGAACCCAAAGCTGCAGTGCTGAATGTGCATTCAGGGTTTGTGATATGTTTACTGACTTGGTTTGTATAAAGTTTATATAAATATAATTATTTCTGAGTTGGGTGGCAGCTCCGGTTGGACAGTGTCTCTCAGATGTGGGAAAATGATTTTAAAAACACACGCAGTTTACTTTTTACCATAAGCGCCTCTTCTGTTTAGATTGTACAGCATCCTACCATAACAATAAAGGTATCTTTTTCATATCTACATCTGCTGTTTTCCACTGTCATTCTATGTTGTTGTATTCTGTCTTTCCATATTGTTTTGGTTTTAAGATAGTCTCTTGAGTAGCAAGTACTTGGCAACAACCATCCAGTCATTAGAGGGCATGTTTCGAACCCCCTAAATCCCTGAGGAAGATGGTACTCTTATCTTAAATGGTTTCCTAACTGTAGCAAAAGTAATTTTATAATGAGAGGATTTGCTTATCTGTCCCAGGTTAGCCAGTGGGAGGAATTTGCACCAGGTGAAAAGTAATTGCATTTGTTTTGGAACCGGGCTTGCCTCCCGGGTGTGAGCCAGGGGCTGTTCAAAGCCACAATGAAGTCTGCTCAAGACAAAAGTTGTGCAGCCTAGGCTAGTGGCACATGGGAGTAATGAGTTGGATTCTGTTTTTATATGGAAAAATGATTGCTTTTGATAAGAATGCCTTTTCAATGAAAACAAATTGATTTGAAAATTCCAACAACATATTTTATGGAAAAGAGATGCATGTTTCTAGGTGATGCACTGTGCTGCCTTGTTGACAACCTGACCATGAGGCACAGATTACTGTTCGATTTGAGAAGGGCGCTCCTCCCTCTGCTTTTGCCCGTTCAAGTCACGGGCCATTGACGGGTGCACTGCAGCTCAGGTTAATAGAACTCCCTCAATGGAACTAAACTAGATCAGTGGTAACCAATAACTGGAATAGCTGTGTGTGATTGGCCCATTCCTTGGGACCAGACACCAAGGTTGTTTCTCCAGAGAGGAAAAGTCCAAACTCGGCGGGAAATCTTTCTCTCTCCAGCAGGTGGCGGTTTTTATTGAGGTTAATGAGTGTCGAATTTGGTCAACAACAAAAACATTATGGCATATTTGCTCCGTAAGGTTTATTTGATCAAATAGAAATGAAAAAAATCTTAAATTATTACGAGTGTACCGAGAAGTAGGAAACGTGACATCCCGGCAACCTTGAGAAAAAAAAAACACTTTAAATCGGAGTTCTCTCAATCCCTTTTCATGGCATGAAGCTAGTAACATAGCGTCTCCATTGAATACAGACGGTTGACGTCAACAACCCTCCTCGAATATTCAAAATAGATTACAAAATTGAGATGTGTCCACCAATCCAAAGAAAGGATAGTCGAGAGCTAGGCAGCCCAGCCGTGTTGCTTTGTGAACAACAACTCCGGTTGTTAAGGCGGGGAGATCTTTTCTCCCAGAGTAAAAGCGCAATAGGTGATGGAAAGAATGCAGTCCAACCGGTTACCTTTCATTAATCAGATCATTGTTACAATAGACCTAAAACACTGGTAAATCACCAGCCTACACCTTTTTATTTTGTGTCAACGTCTAGGTGACTGCGCAATAAATCATATTCCTCTTCTTTCTCACGTTACTGTTTGGTTGAATATGCCATTCTAGACTAGTTTACCTGTAGATATTGATATAGTAAAGGACTGTCCCACCTCAAAGCTCAACAAGCAGTCACGTTTGCATTGTTTATTGAACGTTTGCTTGTAAAAGTAAAGCCCGCGTTTACCAATATTTTACCAATCAAGGCTTTGACATCGACACAGGTGAATTGCTCTCGAAACTTGATGACAGATAGCCCGGACATCTCGACAGTGAAGCAAGGTTGAGTGCAATAGAGGACACAACGCAGGAGCGATTGTATTACATCAGTTGTCCATCGAACTTTCACAAGGACTACCCAGATATTTTTGTGGTATCTTAAAAAGCTAAAATGTGGAATATTATTTTTATGTGAAAGTTGTGGGCAATTTATGGTTTCGGTTTTCGTGGATTTCTCTTTCAAGTAAAAAAAAAAGAAAAAAGAATGTCCTCGGACCAGTTTGGTGTCCACAAATGGCACATTTTAAAGTTAATTTTATTGATATTTATGATTGGAGGTAAGTTTTAATTTATCATGCTGTTTAATTTTGTATGTCACGTGCCAATAAACAAAACTAGTCTGCTTTCTATGGGCTTACACCATATTGTAAACCTATAAATTATACAATAAAAAAATATTTATTCACCTAATTAACTACCCAATAAATTGTGACCATATATATAATGTATCACGAGATGATTGAGATCCTATTTTTGTGTAGGATTTAGTTACAATTTGTGACCCTTAATCAACTTTGTATTAATGTTAACATTTCCATTAATTCTTTGCTTCATCATGATCAACTACAGGTGTAAACTGTGATTTGACCATCTCTCCCCTGGGACCCTCACTGGTCAACACCACTGTTGGCAGCAATGTGACTCTGGGAGTGACCATCAGTGGTGTACCTGACCCTGTGGTCACATGGAAGATGGGGAGTTTACCTGTGGTTACCTGGACCCTTGGCTCCAGTGTTGCACCAGACATAGCCACCGATCACCGTGATGTGCTGAAGATCGAGACCAATGGGTCCCTCACCTTCCGAAATGTGTCATTTGTCTACAGTAACACCTACACTGTGGAGATAGTCAAATCTGGATTCAAAACTGTCTCAGCCACATTTGTGCTGAAGGTCTATGGTGAGTATTGGTCATTTGGTGCCAGTTTCCCAGACCCAGATGAATCATATTCCTGTAGTAAAAAAGCAGTTTCAATAGATATTCTCCTTTGAGCACACCTTTTAGTTGAATGTTACACATTTTAGTTGAATATTAGACTTCATGTAGAGTTTAGTCATGTTAGGATTTCATGTATGTTTCTTTTACCTGTTCAAGGAATTATGCAGCTCCATTGTCCTCCTCACCATGGAGAAGCAATATGGTTTGTCCATCCATCTGTGTCCTTTACCCCAACTGTCTGCTTTCAGACTACATCCGGAACGTGTCTGTGAACACAGAGCCTGCCGATGCCATAGAGGGAGCCGAGAAGTTCACTTTGCAGTACAGCACACTGCAGGGTGAGGCCGACCAGTGGAGGTGGTACTTTAACAGTGTGGAGATGCAGAACAACTCTCACTACACAGTGGGCCAGAAGAGCCTGGTCATCCATCAGCCCAACCGGAACGACACAGGACCTTACACCTTGGTCCTGACCAACCCTTTCAGCACTGTCACATTTCATAGGAATATAACTGTTCTCTGTAAGAAGGAGTATTTGAATCTTGCCTTATTTGTCCGAAGCATTAGTCTGAGCATTACTTTTATTCTACTTTATTAGTTATGTTCTGTCTTGTGCACCCGTAATTACTCGCATGTCTCTAGTTTTGTAGTTGAATCCTTTATCCTTTAATCCTTTACTGAAAACATGTTTTCCTGTCTCACAAATCCACTTTCCCACTGTGTGTCTTTATTTTCCTTCAACTCCTCTATATGGAACTCGCATGTGGAAATGGCAATAGTCCTCCTCACTTTCTTACTCTTCTACCCTACACTGCACAACAAAATGTTATCACACAAATGACATCCACTTTAACCAGCCATTTGATGACAGCGATATGCCCTTAAATGGTCATCTGACTTCCCTTTCCACTACCTGTCGTCTCCCGTAGATGGACCAGACGAGCCCATGCTTGGAGTCAGTCCGTCCCAGGCCTTCTTTGTTTCTGGAGATACCCTCTCTCTCTCCTGTCAGGCCGAGGGGGTTCCCCAACCCTCCGCCTCCTGGATGTTTGGGGGTCAGACCCTGCCCGTTTCCCAAGGAGGAAGTCTCAATCTGACCAATGTCCAAACTAGCCAGGGGGGCATATACACCTGTGTGCTGGTCAATGTGAACACTGGAGCGCAGCGCAAGAGGAACTTGACAGTCAACGTTTATGGTAGAGTATTAGCATCTGTTGAGGGGTAATACGGTACAGATGTTTTGTGGTGGTTGATATCATTGATCTTAGTGTAAGGGGTCATTTAAACATCTGGATGGACCATTGTGTCTGTGCTACACAACCTGTGTGTGTGCGCCAAACCGATAAGCTTTTTGCATTTATTTAGGGTGCAAGTGTTCTAATTACCCCGCCCTTGTCTTCCTACCATTACAGAGAGCCCGGCAGCCAGCCCACTGTGCTCAGTCAATGCAGTGAACGGAAATGTCGACCTGCAGTTCCACTGCCGGTGGCCAGGAGGCACCCCAGAAGCCCTGCTGTCCTTTCCTGCCTTGACGAACGCCACCAGCGGTGCTGGAGACTTCAATCTGACCATACCTGCCTCTCAGGACCTCAATGGGAAAATGGTCCTCTGTAGGGCCAATCACCCCCTCCGTCAGACATGGTGCAATATTACTGCCAGTGAGTTACTTATTCCATACTAGACTATGTAAGGTCCATGCATTTTGCAGGTCTGCACAACAAACAATGTTTGAGGATCACACCGGATAACTAGTGGTCTCATTACTCCTTAGCTGGTCCTGCAAAGTTTTTACCGATGGTCTTGACCACAGTGGACCGAGAGGGTAAAATAGTGGTCACCATCCACTGCAACAGCCAGGCCACGCCCAAGGCTATGGTCACATGGTCCAAAGGTACCGAGCTCTTAGCCAATGGCTTGCAGTACCAGATCAGCGCGGACACTGCGCAGCTCAACATCCATGATTTTGACACCAGCACCGCTCCGCTCTACACTTACACCTGTAACTGTAGCAACCCACTGGGCAACAATGGAATAAAGACTCAGTTACTGGGTATGTCATCGACCAGTTTCTCAGGTGGTGGTTAGCGGCCTGTTTCTCTTGGGTTATGGATAGAGTTAGAGCGAAATACATGGTTTTGCTTACTTGTTGGGTCACTGTGAAATTTGAAAGACTTTATGTAAGATTTTGATCCAATGTTATAGTAGTGTTTTACGCTATACAGTAGTTACAGCATGTGGTTAAACATACATCATGTGATCTCTGTGCTGAGCACTGGGAAGGAGTTGTACTGTATTTAAATGACTGGAGAATCAGATGTTACCTGAAAGTTTTGGAGCACTAGAGTTACTCGACTGAAGCAGCACAATGGGGTCTTAGACTGTGTAAAGAAAAACATGCTTTATATATATAAAAAAAAATTACACAAAGCTCCATAGTATTCCTCTCACCCCTCTCCAGGCCCCACCATCTCAGATTCCAGTCTTTTCCCTAATAAAAATGGAACCATCGTCACAATGACCTGGGAGGTCCCTCCCACCTCTGTGATTACAGGTAAAGCTGCCGACGTACCTACTCAAATGTTCCTGTAAAAACAATATTGTCTGAATCTAAGAATAGTGTTTTCCACAATTTAGCCATTGTTATTTGACAACCATTTGTTCAAATTATTTTGATCTCACTGCTGAACTGCTCGACCTCACCAAAGATGCGGGTGGGAAAATATGCAAATCCAAACACAGTAGATGGGGGTGTACTGTAAATATGGCTTAATGTCTGAGACCATCTGGACTATCCGGCTTTGTTCTAGAGTGCAAAATTCTTTGGTGTGAGAAACTGATATTGTAGCCTAATAGGTCTTAACCGATTTTTTTTTTTTTTTTAAATGAGTGCTTTCTTGTTGCCATTTTCCTTTTATGTCGGATTTGGTCTATAAGTCTGTCTTCAAGCAGTTGGCTTGAAGACAGTTGGCTGAGAACCTTGTAATTTGACATTTGACCTGGTTTTCCATGTATCTTGACTGTAGTTAATGTCGAATGATATGGAACATCCCTTTAAGTACTGCTCAACACTGGTTTCTGTCCCTCTGTTGCTTTGAAGGCTTTGACATTCAGATGAGCGGACCAGACCTCCTAACTGTCACTAAAAATGGCAGCCGAAGGAAAAGAGCCATAGAGGGATTCCGGAGCATTCAGCAGAGGCCCGGTTCCTCCCGGAGCACTGATATCTCTGTTCTGGATCCCAAATCCACATACTACTTCCGGGTCATCCCCATTGCTGGCCGAACTCAGGGGGAACCATCAGCGGTGCAGAGAATTGGACCCGGTATTTGAACTGACTTGGATGATATTCCTATTTAGATTGTTTGGAGGGTGCTAATCTGATTGCCACTTACTAGTAGGCTTGGTGTTGTTTCATGTGAAGCAATGCATTAATTTCTTTATAAGATAGTCTGTTGTATTTTTGAATGAGCTGGATGTTAACATAAAGGTAGACTTCTACATGATACTGGTAAAGTTAAACTTATAGTAAACATTATGCTTCCATGTCGCCTTTGGCGCATCCGTGGAGAGTAGGCTCTGTGAGTGCTGCTCTAACAGATTGTACTGTGGCTGTGCTGGTATGACAGGTGGTCTGAGCAGACCACAGATTATAGGCCTCGCTGTCGGGATCCCCTGTGGCCTCCTCTTCCTCCTCCTCCTCATCGGCCTCATATACCTCTGTGTCTACTGCTGCAGGAAGAAACGTAGGAGCACTACTCTCAATCCCCTGATCTTCCTTCCTTTTTTTTATTATCACATCCGGAATCAAGTGGCTTTCGCTCTAAAATGGTGTTTCTGTTTCATAGGTCAACAGAACAGATATCCTGTGCCCAGAGCAGTAGAGAAGGTAATATCAGTAACTGGGGAAATGTATTATTGCACAAATGTCATATTCCTACCAGTACTGTAGAACTCCCCCCCCCCCCCCCCTTCCCGCCCCATGCAGGTGGCGTCAACCCAACCAGACGTAAACACTCCCAACCACCTGCTGACTGGAGGACTCAAACCACTGCCTGATTACAACAGAATGACATCGCAGGCGGTAATTCACCCCGCCTTGTCATGACATACACTTTCAAAATATCTGAAGTACACATCAGGGCCCGTATTCACAAAACATAGTTGAGTTGGAGTGCTGATCTAGGATCAGTTTTGCCTTTTAAACCATAATGAATAAGACTCCAACTCTGAGACGCTTTGTGAATATGGTCCCTGTGGAATTGCTACTGGGTTAGAACATATAGAAATGTAGGAATGTCTATTCAGAAATGATTTACCAGCCATGCTTTGTATCTGATATCTTTTCCAGGCTCCGGCTGAGTGGTCAATCCCTCTCCCAACGTTTGTCGCTCCTCCCCCTGTGAGAACTGCCACAATTGTGTAAATGAATAAAACTGTTATTTTCACTGTGATGTGCAATATTTTATGTCTTGAATGTTTTCATATTTTATATTCTTAATATTATTTTATCACTAATGTGAAAAGCTCTTATGTATGTGAGGTTGATTTTAATATGGGGATATGTTGCTCTCTGTAACTGCAGAACTGACTATGGTGTTTCTTAATCAAAATTGTGTTTCTGCTTCAACCAAATTTGTAAATACATGTATATCTGAACGCCAATCTCTGTGATCAGCAAACTTTGTACTGATGTTTATTTTAAATAAATGTTATAAAAATGGCAGTGTCTATTGTATAGATACACTGAGTGTACAAAACATAATGAACACCTGCTCTTTCCATGACAGACTGACCAGGTGAAAGCTATGCTCCCTTATTGATAACACTTGTTTAATCCACTTCAATCAGTGTAGATGTAGGAGAGGAGACAGGTTAAAGAAGGATTTTTAAGCCTTGAGACAAGGATTGTGTATGTGTGCCATTCAAAGGGGGAATGGCAAAGCAAAAGCTTTAAGTGCCTTTGAATGGGTTATGGAGACGGGCACACTGGTTTGTATCAAGAACTGGAAACGCTGCCAGGGTTTTCAAATGCAACAGTGCCCCATGTGTTTCAAGAATGGTCCACCACCTAAAGGACATCCAGCCAAATTGACACAACTGTGGGAAGCATTGGAGTCAACATGAGCCAGCATGAGTTGAGTAGAGTTACTTTATTAATCTCAACTTGGGAAATTGCTATATCACAGCATGCATGCATCATCAATGACAGAACCTGCAACCATGACCAACACACGATCAAAAATAGAAACCCATTATTAAGACAAAGGCACATGAACCAACGATAGTATACCTAGAAGAATAGTCTGATTCAAAATTCTGTTTTCTATCCTACTCTGGGAAAACAGGCAACAACATTTTCCAATAGAAAGACTGCATAAACAAGTTATTCCATGACACTCGTTAAAAAGCCTCATGACCGTCTTAACCTCTGGAATATCTGGGCAGGATGAACCTGCTGCTCCTGTGTAGGAATAGAGTGCCGTGGAGTGGGTGTGTGTCATCAGAGTGCTGTGGAGTGGGTGTGTGTCATCAGAGTGCTGTGGAGTGGGTGTGGGTCATCAGAGTGGGTGTGGGTCATCAGAGTGCCGTGGAGTGGGTGATCGAAGTGCTGTGGAGTGGGTGTGGGTCATCAGAGTGCCGTGGAGTGGGTGTGGGTCATCAGAGTGCCGTGGAGTGGGTGTGCGTCATCAGAGTGGGTGTGGGTCATCAGAGTGCTGTGGAGTGTGTGTGGGTCATCAGAGTGCTGTGGAGTGTATGTGGGTCATCAGAGTGCTGTGGAGTGTGTGTGGGTCATCAGAGTGCTGTGGAGTGTGTGTGGGTCATCAGAGTGCTGTGGAGTGGGTGTGGGTCATCAGAGTGCTGTGGAGTGTGTGTGGGTCATCAGAGTGCTGTGGAGTGGGTGTGTGTCATCAGAGTGCTGTGGAGTGGGTGTGGGTCATCAGAGTGCTGTGGAGTGGGTGTGGGTCATCAGAGTGCTGTGGAGTGGGTGTGGGTCATCAGAGTGCTGTGGAGTGGGTGTGGGTCATCAGAGTGCTGTGGAGTGGGTGTGGGTCATCAGAGTGGGTGTGGGTCATCGGAGTGCTGTGGAGTGGGTGTGGGTCATCAGAGTGCTGTGGAGTGGGTGTGGGTCATCAGAGTGCTGTGGAGTAGATGTGGGTCATCAGAGTGCTGTGGAGTGGGTGTGTGTCATCAGAGTGCTGTGGAGTGGGTGTGGGTCATTGTCCATGGTCATGTGTTTTTACTTGCAGCCTTTTTATGAACATGTCCTGCATCGATTCCAGGCTGCAGCCAATTGTAGCACTGGCTTTGTTCATTATTTAGTCAAGATTGTTTAAGTCTTCCTTAGCTAAATTCCCTTTTCAGCAAACAATGGGATGGGTCACTACACTCGCCACAACACTGCTATAGAACATATGAAGCATTTTGTCACATAATTCAAAAGATTTAAGCTTCCTTAGGGCTTTATAGTAGACACTGAGGATTCTCCTTCCAGTTCAGTTTGTTGTCCACTATTACAGCCAAGTATTTAAAAGAGTCAACAGGGCCAATCTCTTCACAATTAATAGAAATGAGATTCAAAACATCTTTCTTTTTTTCCTAAAATCTACCATGGCTCCTTGGCCTCACACCATTTCACAAAGGACTCCGTTATATCTCTATGATGAGCATCGTCTCTCCCACATGACACAGTTTACTATAGCAAAGTCATCAGATAATTTCTGTAAGTGGCTCAGTTCATTGTTGTGTGTGAAGTCATTTGTGTAAAGAGTAAACATTAAGAGTTGAGGCGGAAGCCTATCTGGAACCTTTGCAATTTGACCACCGCCCAAAAACTGGTGTTGACGATGCTCTGCTCGGTCTGGAGAAGCCCGGCTGTGTGGCGAGAACAATGTTTTTCCCCTTCTCAAGTGCTTTCAATACCATACAACCCCACCTGCTGGCCCAGAAGCTAAAGGACATTTATGTAAATCCACATACAATCAAATGGATTGTGAACTACCTGACCAATTGACGACAGTTTGTAAGACGAAACCAGGCAGTATCAGATCGGATATATATATGTACGGGAGAAGTCACCTTCTTTAAGGATATTAAAAACCGCTCAGAGGTTTTCATGACTTGTGATGTCAAAGTCACTGGTCTAAATGATTCCTTTGCAGTCCCTCCTGATTTCTTTGAGATGGGCACCATGCAGGTTGTTCTCCATTTAGTAGGAATATCTGATAGTATTAAGGACAGGTTGAAAATATACTGTAGTATGAAAGCCAGTTGATTAGAACATACCTTGAGTATTCTGGTTTTAACCCCACCAGACCCTGCTGACTTGCTGGGATTGATCCTCTTCAACTGCTTCACCACTTGTTCCTCCGAGATGCTCATGGGCTCAGTGCTTCCCAGATCAGAATCCAAAGCTCTGTGGCTCTGTCCCTACCCTCATCACTCTGTAGTTGTCCCCTGGTGCTGTATTCTGTAGCCTTCTTCATACCATCCCAGACATCCTCAATGTTGTTCGCTTGCAGCTTGCGTTCTAGCTTCAGTTTGTATTCATGTTTGCCTTTCCTGATCAGACCTTTAATTTCCTTCTGTACTACTTTCAACTCATCCCTATTTCCAGTTTCATCCCTGTGGAACGCATTCCAGTTTCATCCCTGTGGAACGACGCATTTGACACCTCGGAGAGTCCATGCCATGACGAATTGAGGCTGTTCTGAGGGAAAAAGGGGTGCAACTCAATATTAGGAAGGTGTTATTGATGTTTTGTATGTTCAGTCCGATATGATTGCAATGCCGTTCAGTCAGTTACACAATATCCAGTTTTTTTCAACACTTTTCAAGCAACCCATGACAGTTGATATTTTAAGAAATTCCTTTTTCCACCAATTTACAAGTTTCATAACTTGGGGGATTATTACAGTTCATATAACCACACTGTTCTGGTTTTAAAGACGGGCCTATTTTACTGTCTTTAAGATGTTAGCAGACTGCTGCGAGGAATGACCGATAACACAATGAGTGAACCCATAGTTAGTGTCTTAGACTTAGTGTCTCTTGTTATTTCCAGATACAGCACCAAGGCCACAGCTGTCACTCAGTGAAGAGCAGAAGGAGGGGGGGGGCAACATCACTGTTTCCTGTACTTTCCTCCACACCTGCCCCTCCTCCCCTCCCTCCCTCTCTTTCGGGGACCAGAGGGAGGTGGTCCAGGGGTACCACACCGAGGAGATACAGGGTCGATTGCGTGTCCTTTCCACCATCTCGTTTGTGGCCCGAGCAGAGGATCATGAGAAAGTGGTGGCGTGTAACGTGACACATCCAGGAGAACAGACAGCTGCAGGGCAGGTGGTGCTCGACGTGAGCTGTGAGTTTCAGCTAGAGTCACTCTACTCTTACTGATCAATTTGTTTCTATTCACTGTGTATCTTATCATTTAAATTGTAGCATTACATCAACTAACAGAGGTCTTTGAGTGAGGTTCTAGATCTGCACAGCAGATGTTGCAGTATCGCAGTAGGAGCTTTGCTTTTTAGGCTGGGAACATTCTGTGATACAACTTGGGACATAGGAACATCTGATTTGAAAATTAGGAGCAATTCCCCCATCAATAACGAACGATGAACTCCATTTAAAGGCTCACTGTGATATTTCCAGCATCTCTCTCTTTGTCCCTCTTCTCTCTCAGATGCCCCCAGGCAGGTCTGTGAGTGTCTCAGGGGGAAGCACTGTGGTCCAGGTTGTCACTAACCTGTCCCTGTCCTGTGTGAGTGATGCCAACCCCCTGCCAGCTCCTACCTGTGGTACTTTCTGAGAGATGGCCTGGTCATGCCAATGAACCACAGCACAGAGGCCGCTGCGGTCACAAACCTGCCCCCAGACGAGAATGCGTTCCACTGCACAGCTATCAACCCTCTAGGGAGGTCCAAGCCCTCCTCTAGTTTTGTGGTCACTGCATAATGTGAGTTTTAGGTTGATCTGAGGTTTACTGAATGGATATGTGGATTTAGTGTCTTGAAATCAAATCTATTCCAATGGAAAAAATGCATTAAAAAGAGAAAATGTGTTTGTCCAGAATTATTCCACCACTACAAAATGCAGCCCATGGAGGGGAGCGCATTGACTACTACTGCCAAAATATGGACTGTGAGATTTTGTTTAATGTGAAGTAGGCCTAAATGTGAACTTTTATTCATAGTTAATGGAATTAAGACTGAACGTATTTTCATTCTCCAGACAAACCACTGGCCAAGTCATCTGCAGGTTTCAGGCCCGGGCTTGACCAAGGGCCACAGTGCTGTGGATGGTGGATGGATGACCCCTGTTTCCTGACTCTGATTCAACCACCTCCCCCCAGAACCACATGGTGATGGATATCTGGGCTGCAGAGGGCACTTATGAAAATATGTCTGTCACCTGTCTGGTCAACAACACACATGGCCATGATAAGCTTCTCCTGATTGTATTTGTGAAAGGTATTATGAAAATGTCCTCAGTGGTTGATGAGGGTCTCCTTTTGTAATGGTCATTATTCATTGCATATGTAATATGAATTATGTTCAATTAAAGAAATTAGAGACTGTACACTCATTTGTGACATTTATGCTTTCCACGACACTTTTTCTACTCAACATAAATGTACTTGAAGATTATGTCACTGTTGGAGCTATTGGATACATGTTTAACATGCCTGTATTTTCCTCAATGTTTTGTCTTCACCAATGTGTCTATCAGCCTGCTCCCAGCCCGGTCTCTGGTGCGAGAAAAGGTCACTCTGTCCTGTCTGGGTCACGGTTACCACCCAGTCAGCTCCTACAGGTGGTACTGTGTGTTCGGGGAGCAGTCAGTCCTGCTTAGAGAGGATTCTGGGAGTGTGAGTCTCTCTGTGACCAGAGACGTGGGGCAGTTCCGCTGTTCTGCTCTGAACGAGATGGGAGAGTGGAGTTCAGACACCACGCCTGTGAACGTTGAGGGTATGTATCATTATGCCATAAACATTTTTGTAACCACTTTATAAACCATGTTATATATGGACGTTTGCCACAGTCATTTTGTCATTTTCTCTCTTCCCATTTATCTTCCTCTCTTTTAGATGCTCCGGCTCTATACCTCCCATCTCCTTCTGTTCTGTGAATGATGGGGAGGTGAGATGTGCCTGTGTGGTGGACTCTCACCCTGTGGCGAAGATCATTTGGACACCATGGAGCATCCAGGACAATCAGACTCACAACATCACTGACCTGCTCGACTGGAGGATCCTGAGGTCCATTCTCATTGGGCCCAAGGGTGATGACATGGGTGATGTCCTCTGCAATTCAACCAATGAGCATTCAGGGTAAGTTTGGCCTTATCTGAGTGAAGGGCATAGGGTAATTGGCAACATGTTAAAGAAATCAATACCTAAAGGACAGAATTTATAGTGAAATGTGCCATCTTTATCAAGCAGAAGCTATACCACATTCACTACAAAGTAGTGAAGAGAGTCAGATAAATTCAAAGAGTGAAAAATGAAGCTGGAGTGTTATCGTATCATATTGCTACTGTAGCGTCTGGCTTGCCCTAATGTACCTTTGGAGCTTGAATGAATCCAGACGATATTTCATGTGAATGTAGAACGTTGGAAAGCTCCAAGTAGTAAGACTGATGATCCCTTTGTGTTTTTTTCAATAGCAGGTGAAACGTCTGCCCAGCAGTCCCTGTTCTATGTAGGAGTTAGGGAAGCCCTGTTGCTGGTGCTCTCCTTTGCCTCCTTTTTATTTTGGAGATTTTACTCCACCAAGAGGTGAGCACGATGATAAAACACCATAAGTTACTGATCTTATAAACACTTCTGACTTCACAACCAATATTGCACACCACACTGAGTATACCAAACATTGCCCTCAGAACAGCCTCAAATTGGTCGGGGCATGGACTCTACAAGGTGTCGACAGCGTTCCACAGGGATGCTGGCCCATGTTGACTCCAATTCTTCCCTTAGTTGAGTCAAGTTGGCTGGATGTCCTTTGGGTGGTGGACCATTTTTGATTCACACGGGAAACTGTTGAGTGTGAAAAACCCAGCAGCGTTGCAGTTCTTGACACAATATACTACCATATCCCGTTCAAAGGCACTTCAATATTTCGTCTTGCCCATTCACCCTCTGAATGGTACACATACACAATCCATGTCTCAATTGTCTCAAGGCTTAAAAATCCTTCTTTACCTGTCTCCTCCCCTTCGTCTACACTGATTGAAGTGGATTTAACAAGCGACATCGATAAGGGATCCTAGATTTCACCTGGTTAGTCCATGTCATGTGTTTCCCTGAAATACTTTATTTATACATTTTTATTTATACATTTTATTGACAGTTGCATATCAGAATATGAGATGGTAGTGTTTATTGGGGATGCAGGCGAGAGAGTGATTGGCGGAACGGGGGATCAAACCGTTGTGGTCCAAGGACAGCAGCACTACCGGTTTTTCGAACAGCTTATACACTATACACTTATACACAGTTTATACACTTATACACATTTATCAGGTATCAGGGTAAGACCCAGGTGCAGACTGTGTCGAAGTAACAATGTTATTTACAGCAACAGAGGAAAAGGTACAGAACGGCAAGCAGGCTCAGGGTCGGTAATCCAGAGGTGGGGCAAAGGTATAGGACGGCAGGCAGGCTCAGGGTCGGTAATCCAGAGGTGGGGCAAAGGTATAGGACGGCAGGCAGGCTCAGGGTCGGTAATCCAGAGGTGGGGCAAAGGTATAGGACGGCAGGCAGGCTCAGGGTCGGTAATCCAGAGGTGGGGCAAAGGTATAGGACGGCAGGCAGGCTCAGGGTCGGTAATCCAGAGGTGGGGCAAAGGTATAGGACGGCAGGCAGGCTCAGGGTCGGTAATCCAGAGGTGGGGCAAAGGTATAGGACGGCAGGCAGGCTCAGGGTCGGTAATCCAGAGGTGGGGCAAAGGTATAGGACGGCAGGCAGGCTCAGGGTCGGTAATCCAGAGGTGGGGCAAAGGTATAGGACGGCAGGCAGGCTCAGGGTCGGTAATCCAGAGGTGGGGCAAAGGTATAGGACGGCAGGCAGGCTCAGGGTCGGTAATCCAGAGGTGGGGCAAAGGTATAGGACGGCAGGCAGGCTCAGGGTCGGTAATCCAGAGGTGGGGCAAAGGTATAGGACGGCAGGCAGGCTCAGGGTCGGTAATCCAGAGGTGGGGCAAAGGTATAGGACGGCAGGCAGGCTCAGGGTCGGTAATCCAGAGGTGGGGCAAAGGTATAGGACGGCAGGCAGGCTCAGGGTCGGTAATCCAGAGGTGGGGCAAAGGTATAGGACGGCAGGCAGGCTCAGGGTCGGTAATCCAGAGGTGGGGCAAAGGTATAGGACGGCAGGCAGGCTCAGGGTCGGTAATCCAGAGGTGGGGAAAAGGTATAGGACGGCAGGCAGGCTCAGGGTCGGTAATCCAGAGGTGGGGCAAAGGTATAGGACGGCAGGCAGGCTCAGGGTCGGTAATCCAGAGGTGGGGCAAAGGTATAGGACGGCAGGCAGGCTCAGGGTCGGTAATCCAGAGGTGGGGCAAAGGTATAGGACGGCAGGCAGGCTCAGGGTCGGTAATCCAGAGGTGGGGCAAAGGTATAGGACGGCAGGCAGGCGGGTCAGGCGGGTGGAGGAGAGAAGAGAGACTGGGGATGAACAGGAGCTGATACAAACACACTAGTTGGCTTGAAAAACAAGATGAACTGGCAACAGACATAAATACGCGGGATAATGAGTGACACCTGGAGGGGGGTGGAGACAATCACAAAGACAGGTGAAACAGATCAGAGTGTGATAACATTTACATTTGAGTCACGTCACAGATTCTCTTATCCAGAGCGATTTTAAAGTAGTGAGTGCATACATTTTCCGTACTGGTCCCCCGTGAGCATCGAACCCACAACCCTGGCGTTGCAAACGCCATACTCTACCAACTGAGCCACTCAGGACACTAAAAGGACATTATCATAATTTGCACACTATTATTCCAATCGAATAGTGTGGAAATATATATATTAAACATGGGAAAATTACGTTTTGGACTGCACTACACATTAAACTATAATGTCAGCGATGTCATCTAATAACTGTGGTCGTCCCATCACAGAAGAGATTGCCGCGTTGCACTGGAGGAGGTTGAACTGAAGGGGGCACTGCAGGTGATACACCATGAGCCTACTGACTGCCCAGGTAATACACTCACTCTGATGGTGTCAGAAGAGGACTCCCCCTATAATGTGTGTGACACCGGGTGTTCAAAATGTTCAAAATGGCTGTCTCCTCCTTTGTATAAAGCTGCTAGGATAATATTGGAGATGGGAGATATTAGAAAACACACTAGCACACAGACCAATAGATATGGAAAGATGTTCATTGGAACAAGAGGTCAGTGAGAACTGGACTCGGGAACATTTTTGAATGATCATCATAGAATCATTTCCTGTGTTAGTTTAGGCAGCCCAGAGGCCCCTTGTTCACTGGATTTGAGGTCCATGAGGCCTGGAGCTAAATAACTGAGAGACAGACGCACAATCAGTTCTGTTTCACCCTCTGCGTTGGTACAGTTCACCGGTGTATTTATTTATCATACAAGTTTTTTCTCCTTGAATTCTGGGCATGAATGTTAATACTTAATTAAGCTCCTTATATTAATATGCATGCATGGAATTTCTGTGTAAATAATAATATTGTAATTACTTGGCAACAGATCATTTTGAATAAATTAAAAGTGATCATCAGAGGCTGCGATGTCATGATGATACTGCGTATGTATGTTGACATTGTGTGTGTCTGTGAGCATGTGCATGTGAGTGCATGTCATTGCGTGCGTGAGAGAGCGAGATGGAGAGAGGGAGTTCATTTAAGCCATGCGTGTGGGCATGTATCTGAGCGTGTGTCTGTTGCCTCCTCCAACTGAAAGAAAGTGTGAGCTTCAGCATGTTGCATTGACCACCCCCAGTACTGCAAGCCTCTGCACATTCACAGTTCTAGAACCCCAGATACAACAACAGAAAGGAGACCAAGGCACACCGGTGGCGGCCTCACCCCCCCCCCATCCAACAATCCCCATGGTCGCTCAATGGGAAAGAGCCACGTGCCTCTGCGCCCACCAGCTCAAGTGCATTTGTTCTCGCTGATTGTTGTTGTAAAGGATTTGCCTCCATAGACAGAAAAGCGGAGCGGATGACTTTTTGGAATCCGGCCTAGGGGGTCCTCTTCCACCTTTTGCTCACTCCGGTATTCCACTCTCTCTCTTTCTCTCTCAGTCTTTCCCTGTGGAAAGGTTGACACTTAAGAGGGTTTATTTATCCTGAAGAACTCAGGTAAGATGCATCCTGGTACTTTACTCCTGGTGCTGTTATGTTGTCAGATTGGACCGTTTGGACTGATTGGACTAATAAGCAGGCGTATACAGTAAATCTGTGTGGAGTAAAACATTGTAGCCATATGGGAGACAGGTGGGCAAAGAGGGACACTTCTGTCCATGGAGAAAAATAGCAGAGCTCCTGAATGTAAGCATATTTCTCGAAGACTAAGGAAGACAATGAAATGGTTAAGGGCTAATTAGATTGAAATCATTCAGCACTAATCAGAATGAGATAATGCTTGAGTCTCTAAAGCGAAATAAGTAAATTGTTTTCCTTCAATCGTTGTCATTTTATGTCAAAGTATGCATTAAAATGAATGCAATCACAACCAATTGAGCATTCTACAGATATTGACTTCAACGCCTGACCTCAAGTAACGTTCAATGCAAGCATGTTGAATGTAGCGCATGTCATACATGGGCTGGATGGCCAAGATGGATGCAAAAAGTATGAGGCATCCATTAGTCTCTGCAGTACATAGGGCCTTGGTGAATGGTCTGACTGTGTTGCAAATAGTATTCACTTTGCGTTGAACCACTGAACTGAATGTTTATTTTCTAGTTCCGCCTCGGGTGCAAGATCAATGAGTAAAACAGTGAGCTCTTCGTTTCCTCAACCCTAAAGGAACCTCTATGGACGTTTTATCTTCTGGAAACAGGTGTTCCAGAGGTGTTATGACTGTTGGCTGGATGGTCATGAATCACTGTCTCAGGAAATACCATCCAGCTTTAATATCCATCATTTGATGTTGGTCAGTTCTACATGAGCATTGTTTTGGAGTTGGTAAATACTTACGACACTGCCCCTCCTCCACTCTCACTTTGAAATGTAACACTTCCATATTTCAGTATAACCACTCTTGTGGAGTGTTTGTGTATTTTTGTATGCGTTGGAGGTTACTGAGCTGACGTCTCTACAATGCATGCGGGTAATGGATAGCGTAAGTGGATTGCACAGTGTTGACAGTGATACAGAAATTGAACATGTAGAGTTCAAAATAGGGTCCATACGGTCTCTGTGCAGCTACAGAGACACTTTGCCATCCTGTGCTATTGAATATGACACATGTTCACGTGTGTCCCTGCAAATAAGGAAGTGATACTGTGTTGCTTCATCTGGTTTGTGCTGAGTGTGTGTCACGTCTCTGCGCTGTTGCCAAGTGAAGCACTGCCTGCATTGTCTGGTTCTGTGCACCATCGATGCGTCTGTCTAGGTCTGTGTGTTGTGTTTAGTGTGTGGGCACAATGTGTGGCATTGTGGCCTGCCGTACTGGGGTCAGTTCTATTTCAATTCAGTCAATCCAGGAAGTGATTTTTTTTTTAAACAAATAATGATAATGATAAGCAGCTATTTGTAATTCTGGACATGCAATTCACTTCCTGAATTCACTGAATTAAAATGGAATTGACCCTAACCCTGGCTGCCTGCAACTTTGTGTAGTAGGACCTTGAAGGCATCCACAAAATATTCCATCGTTCAATAGCCGACTCTATTGCCTGTGCCCCATAGTTGACTGTGTTGCATGTGCCCCATGATTGACTGTGTTGCCTGTGCCCCATGGTTGACTGTGTTGCCTGTGCCTGATGTTTCCCTGTATTGACTGTGCCATTGACCCTGTCCCTCTGCCTTGCTGTGCGCTGCAGTGCGTAGAGCCTCGCCACCGTTGCAGTGTCACTCAGGATGCACAGCTTTATGGGAGGAGGCCTGTTCTGCGCCATAGTGGGGAACATCCTGCTGGTGGTCTCAACTGCGACAGACTACTGGATGCAGTACCGCCTGTCGGGCAGCTTCGCCCACCAGGGCCTGTGGAGGTATTGCATGTCGGGCAAGTGCTACATGCAGACAGACAGCATCGGTGAGTGGGGTGCACTGGGGACCCATACCACCACTGGGACTGCCTGTACGGCATCCATATTAGGACGTCCCTCAGTTGTCAGACAAAACTCCCTTAGTTGAATGAATTCCTAATGCGCTCTCTCTCTCTCTCTCTCTCTCTCTCTCTCTCTCTCTCTCTCTCTCTCTCTCTCTCTCTCTCTCTCTCTCTCTCTCTCTCAGCCTACTGGAATGCCACCCGTGCCTTCATGATCCTGTCGGCCATGTCGTGCTTCGCCGGCATCATCGCAGGCATTCTCTCCTTCGCCCATTTCTCCGCCTTCGAGAGGTTCAACCGCTCCTTCGCTGCAGGGATCATGTTCTTTGTCTCCAGTGAGTCCCACTGGACATTGCGAAGCTAACAGAGCTAGACACAATACACAAATAGTCACAGCTTCAATACACAAATGTAAATGAGTCCAGGACAAATAATTTTGTCTCTGTTTACAGACCCGACCACTATTTTACCTATAATTCTGTCTACTGTAAATTGGGAGTCCGAATTTGTCCTGTATTAACTCTCCGCCAGCTCTATTTGTTCTGCTTGCAATGGCCATCTACACTGGAGTGACGGTGAACTTCCTGGGGAAGCGATTCGGTGACTGGCGCTTCTCTTGGTCCTACATACTGGGCTGGGTGGCACTGCTCATGACCTTCTTTGCAGGTAAAAATGAAAAAAGAAAGTCTGTTTGAGCATGGGCAGCACCATTAAAAGCTTATACCATTTAAAAGGTGTCAACTGGGTGGGACTCCCTGTAGGTTAAGGAAGGATCATAGAATTTCATCCAGGTCAGCGGGAAGGATCAGCCAAAGAATTATACTCTGAGCAAACATTCCAACACTGCAGGTGGCAGTAAATCACCAACTTTGGCTGTATGGCTGTTTTGACAAAAAGCACAATCACGCACAGTAGGTGGCTGTATGCACTTTTTCCTTTTGTTTACAGACCGCCGATAAATGTATAGAAGAAGATAATATGCCAACTACTTTATTCTCTGTCCCCAACGCACTAGACGGACAGTTTTGATAGCCTTTAGCCGTACCCTCATCCTACTCCTCCTCTGTTCCTCGGGTGATGTGGAGGTTAACCCAGGCCCTGTGTGTCCCCAGGCGCTCTCATTTGTTGACTTCTGTAATCGAAAAGGCCTTGGTTTCATGCATGTTAACATCAGAAGCCTCCTCCCTACGTTTGTTTTACTCACTGCTTTAGCACACTCTGCCAACCCTGATGTCCTTGCCGTGTCTGAATCCTGGCTTAGGAAGGCCACCAACAATTCTGAGATTTCCATACCCAACTACAACATTTTCTCTCCAGAAAATGTTTCTCTCCAGAAATAAGTATCTCACTGTTGCCGCCAGTTATAGACCCCCCTCAGCTCCCAGCTGTGCCCTGGACACCATATGTGAATTGATTGCCCCCCATATATCTTCAGAGTTTGTTCTGTTAGGTGACCTAAACTGGGATATGCTTAACACCCCAGCAGTCCTACAATCTAAGCTAGATGCCCTCAATCTCACACAAATGATCAAGGAAACCACCAGGTACAACCCTAAGTCCGTAAACATGGACACCCTCATAGAAGTTATCCTGACCAACTTGCCCTCTAAATACGTCTGCTATGGGTCCGTGGTCAAACGACCAGCCCTCATGAAATGCTCCCTAAATCACTTCTGCGAGCAGGCCTTTCTAATCGACTTGGCCCGGGTATCCTGGAAGGATATTGACCTCATCCCGTCAGTCGAGGATGCCTGGTCGTTCTTTAAAAGTAATTTCCTCACCATCTTAACTCTAGGCTAGATGGGACGTTACCGTCCCACCTGACCAACATCCAGTGAAAGTGCAGGGCGCCAAATTCACACTACAGAATTGTAACTATTTAACATTCTTGAAAATACACATGCAATATGTCAAAATAAAGCTTAACTTCTTGTTAATCCAGCCACGGTGTCAGATTTCAAAATGACTTTACGGCGAAAGCAAACCATGCGATTATCTGAGGACAGCACCCCATCAAACAAACACAGACAATCATAATTCATCCCGCAAGGCGCGACACCAAACTCAGAAATAACGATGTAATTCATGCCTTACCTTTGAAGAGCTTCTTCTGTTGGCACTCCAATATGTCCCATAAACATCACAAATGGTTTTTGTTTGATCAATTCTGTCGTTATATCTCCAAAATGTCCATTTATTTGGAGCGTTTGATCCAGAAAAACACCGGTTCCAACTCGCGCAACATGACTACAAAATATCTAATAAGTTACCTGTAATCAAACAACTTTCCTAATACAACTTTAGGTATTTTTAAAAGTAAATAATCGATCAAATTTAAGACGGGATAAACTGTGTTCAATAGCGGATAAAAACAAAGTGGAGCGAGCTTTCAACCACAACAGCACACTAGACTCGATCCTCGACCCTCGACCCTCGTGCTCCCCAACCACAGCAGCACACTAGACTCGACCCTCATTCTGAACAGCCCTACTTCTTCATTTCTCAAAGGAAACACATCAACCAATTTCTAAAGACTGTTGACATTCAGTGGAAGCGATAGGAACTGCAAGCAAGTGCCTTAGAAATCTAGATCCACATAGAAAACCCATTGAAAAGAGTGACCTCAAAATGTTTTTCCTGGATGGTTTGTCCTCGGGATCCTGCCTGCCAAATAAGTTCTGTTATACGGACAGACATCATTCAAACAGTTTGAGAAACTTCAGAGTGTGTTCTATCCAAATATACTAATAATATGCATATCCTAGCTTCTGGGACTGAGTAGCAGGCAGTTTACTTTGGGCACGCTTTTCATCCGGACATGAAAATACCGTCCCCTAGCCTAGAGAGGTTAAATAAGCATGTCTCTTTCATAAAATGCAGAACTAAGAACAGATTTAGCCCTTGGTTCACTCCAGACCTGACTGGCCTTGACCAGCACAAAAACATCCTGCGGCGGACTGCAATAGCATCGAATAGTCCCCTCGATATGCAACTTTTCAGGGAAGTCAGGAATCAATAAAGTCAGTCAGGAAAGCAAAGGCTAGCTTTTTCAAACAGAAATTTGCATCCTGTATCTCTAACTCCAAAAAGTTTTGGGACACTGTAAAGTCCATGGTGAACAAGAGCACCCCCTCCCAGCTGCCCACTGCACTGAGGCTAGGAAACACCGATAAATCCACGATAATCGAAATTTTCAATAAGCATTTCTCTACAGCTGGCCATGCTTTCCTCCTTTCTACCCCAAATCTGGCTAACAGCGCCGCACCCCCTGCAGCTGCTTGCCCGAGCCTTCCCAGTTTCTCCTTCACCCATATCCAGATAGCAGATGTTCTGACTGAGCTGCAAAACCTGGACCCGTACAAATCAGCTGGGCTAGACAATCTGGACCTTTTCTTTCTAAAATGATCCGCCGCCATTGTTGCAACCCCTATTACCAGTCTGTTCAACCTCTCTTTCATATCATCCGAGATCCCTAAAGATTGGAAAGCTGCCGCGGTCATCTCCCTTTTTAAAGGGGGTAACATTTTAAACCCAAACTGTTATAGACCTATATCCATCCTGCTCTGTCTTTCTAAAGTCTTCAAAAGTCAAGTGAACTTATTTCGGATCATTGGGACACTGCGTCCCACCTCAACAACGTCCGGCGAAATTCAGAGCATGAAATTCAAAATATAGAAGTAGTAATATTAAACATTCATAAAAATACAAGTGTTATACACCATTCTTTAGCTTAGTATCTTGGTAATTGAACCGCTTTGTCCGATTTACAATAGGCTTTGAAAGCATAGCATTTGATCGTCTGAGGACAGCGCCTCACCCACTTCCTGCATTAACATGAATTCATATCCTGCACAGGTGTCACAACTCATAAATGGCGATAAAATAAATCACTTACCTTTGAAGATCTTCATCTTTTTGCAATCCAAAGGGTCCCAGTTATACAATGAGTGGTCGTTTTGTTCGATAAAGTCCTTCTTTATATCCCAGAAAATGTCAGTTTATTTGGCGCGTTTGATTCAGAAATCACTTCATCCAACTCGCCCAACATGCAGTTACAGCTAAAACCTTGTCCGAACAATTCAAACAATGTTTCTAATCCAACCTCCGGTACCCTAATATGTAAATAATCAATCAAATTTAAGACGGAATATACAGTGTTCAATACCGGAGAAAAAGAACGAGGAGTGCGCCAAAAGACTAGACTCCTTCTGATGGATACTTTGAAAGAATTCAAATACTTCTTAATTTTTCAAAAAACAAGCATGAAACAATTTCTAAAGGCTGTTGACATCTAGTGGAAGCCATGGGAACTGCAATCTGGGTCCTAATTATCAGACTTTCCAATAGAAAAGCATTGAAAAGTCCAATGACCTCGGGGTTTCACCTGCCATATCAGTTCTAATATACCCACAGACAATATTTTAACAGTTTTAGAAACTGTGTTGTCTATCCAATGCTACATATCCACATCCTAGCTTCTTGGCCTGAGTAACAGGCAGTTTACTTTGGGCAGATTTGCCCCCTACTTTGGGCAGATCTGCCCCTTAGCCCAAAGAAGTTAATAAACAGATCACTGACCATTTCAAATCCCACCGTACCATCTCCGCTGTGCAATCCGGTTTCCGAGCTGGTCATGGGTGCACCTCAGCCACGCTCAAGGTACTAAACGATATCATATCCGCCATCGATAAAAGACAGTACTGTGCAGCTGTCTTCATCGACCTGGCCAAGGCTTTTGAATCCGTCAATCACCGTATTCTTATCGGCAGACTCAATAGCCTTGGTTTCTCAAATGACTGCCTCGTCTGGTTCACCAAGTACTTCGCAGACAGACTTTAGTGTGTCAAATCAGAGGGCCTGTTGTCCGGACCTTTGGCAGTCTCTACGGGGGTACCACAGAGTTCAATTCTCGGGCCGACTCTTTTCTCTGTATACATCAACGATGTCGCTCTTGCTGCGGGTGATTCCCTGATCCACCTATATGCAGATGACACCATTCTGTATACAGACCCACTGGCTCCAGGTCATCTATAAGTCTATGCTAGGTAAAGCTCCACCTTATCTCAGCTCACTGGTCACGATAACAACACCCACCCGTAGCACGCGCTCCAGCAGGTATAATCTCACTGATCATCCCCAAAGCCAACACCTCCTTTGGCCACCTTTCCTTCCAGTTCACTGCTGCCAGTGACTGGAAAGAATTGCAAAAATTGCTGGAGACTTAGATTTCCCCCACTAACTCTAAACATCAGCTATCTGAGCAGCTAACCGGTCGCTGCAGCTGTACATAGTCCATCTGTAAATATCCCACCCAATCTACCTACCTCATCTCCATACTGTTTTTATTTACTTTTCTGCTCTTTTGCAAACCAGTTTCACTACTTGCACACTCATCGTCTGCTCTTCATCATCTGCTCATCTATCTCTCCAGTGTTAATATGCTCAATTGTAATTCCTTTACTACTATGGCTTATCTATTGCCTTACCTCCTCAAGCCATTTGCACACACTGTATATAGACTCTTTTTTTCTCCATTGTGTTTTTGACTGTACGCTTGTTTATTCCATGTGTAACTCTGTGCTGCTGTTTGTGTCGCACTGCTTTGCTTTATCTTGGCCAGGTCGCAGTTGTAAATGAGAACTTGTTCTCAACTGGCCTACCTGGTTAAATAAAAGTAAAATAAAAAAATACAAAAATGGAGGAGCTGCCAATGCTGTCACAGAAGCGATCAATGGCAAATATAGGAGTATGCCCTCTTTTGTTCTCTATGGATAAGCAGAACTAGAATCAAATGGCACATGTTCTTCTCATCTCCTAAGTAATTATTTGAAATCCAAAATTGCTAGTCGAATTGTCAAACCAAACACTGCAGAATATCATCAATTGTTCTAGTTTTATTGATGAAACATGCAGACAATGCTGGCGTTCATTTGATAGCAGGTAAGACACTATTCTTTATCTATCTATATGGGAACTACCTCAAGTAGCATGGGTGCTGGACAGTTGATTTACAATTTTTTCTTTTGCAGGAATATTTTACATGTGTGCCTACAGAATGCATGAATGCAGGAGAGTGGTGGGCCCACGCTAACAGAGAGAGGAAAGCCAGTGGAATGAAAATCGGGACATTTTCGCACCGCAATTTCAACACGATGAAAGAATCAAGCTTACACCAATAGACATATCCCTGAAATATAGAAACTGTACTAGGTAATTGAGAACCAAATATGAATACAAATGTTTGACTCTGCCTGAGCAGTTTACGTGTCATTTTAATAATAAAGCTATAACTCTCTTTAGCAATAAAACATTTATACTCTTTGTTACATTCAGCCTTGAAACTCTTGAATACAGAAAGGTCTTTGCAACACAAATGTGTTAGCTGATTCATGCCAATACAAATGGAGGTAGAAAATATTTAGCATTATGTGTCAATTAAAATGGGTAACACAGCACATACTCTAGCCAAACAAATTCATAACTTTAAAGGGTCACAACCAAGCTTTCACATAGTGTGCAATTCAAAAGGGTAACACAAGCTACTGTGATGAAACAAATGAATCATGTATGAAGTGCTCACTTTAGTAAATGGAATGTAAACATTTGAACATTTAAATATGAATGACTTTGGCAAGAAAGGTACAGTTCACAGAAATGTGTAAAACACAAACGACAAATTATCTTGAAATATACCGCACGTAGCTAGGTCTCTCCACGAATAGAGTGCCTTTTGTCATTTCAATGGAATCACATGCATCTATGCTTTAACTAAGCCAAGCCTTTTTTAATTTGTATTTATTTACACATTCTAATAGTAGTGTGTTTTCATTAGAGTAAGGTATTTGTTTCTCTCGGAAAATCCCCATTTGGCATGTCCAATGTCGTCTTTGTTCCCCTTCTACGAATTATAGCTACTTAATTACAAGTCCAAGTTATTTTGTTACTTTAGGAAAGTTATGTCTGAAGATTCCTACTTATTTAATGATTCATTTACATTTGTCCCTCAGGTTTATGTTAGCCCTGTAACATGAACTGAACTCACGTTTTAATATGGTAAAACTATTCGTTTTTAAATGATCGAATCCAAAGAAAAACGTACCATCTAGTAATATAGCCATATCATAGTGTAAAAGCTGGAAAACATGTCGAGCATAACCCATTAACCCTGTGTTACCCATAGATAGACAGGTTCGAGCATAACCCATCAACCCTGTTACCCATAGATAGACAGGTTCGAGCATAACCCATCAACCCTGTGTTACCCATAGATAGACAGGTTCGAGCATAACCCATCAACCCTGTGTTACCCATAGATAGACAGGTTCGAGCATAACCCATCAACCCTGTGTTACCCATAGATAGACAGGTTTGAGCATAACCCATCAACCCTGTGTTACCCCATAGATAGACAGGTTCGAGCATAACCCATCAACCCTGTGTTACCCATAGATAGACAGGTTCGAGCATAACCCATCAACCCTGTGTTACCCATAGATAGACAGGTTCGAGCATAACCCATCAACCCTGTGTTACCCATAGATAGACAGGTTTGAGCATAACCCATCAACCCTGTGTTACCCCATAGATAGACAGGTTCGAGCATAACCCATCAACCCTGTGTTACCCATAGATAGACAGGTTCGAGCATAACCCATCAACCCTGTGTTGCCCCATAGATAGACAGTTTCGAGCATAACCCATCAACCCTGTGTTACCCCATAGATAGACAGGTTCGAGCATAACCCATCAACCCTGTGTTACCCATAGATAGATAGGCTAGAAATGTTTTCAACAAGTTACTAGAAATGCTTTTGTTGAACTTGCATTGCAATTGCCTCCCGCTGCTGCACACAACATGCTTCCATTCACCCTGTCACAAAGGGAGTCATGGCGGATTTAAGATAACATTGTTAACCCTATTACAGTCAATCCTGTCACTTTAATTTGAATTTGTATAGTTACTCTTCTTAAATGAACCTCTTGAGATGGGAAAACATGTTTTTTTGAATGAAGTTGAACATTTGCTCTTTATGATAGAATTAAAACAATTGGTGAAATGAATAGTTATTTTTGACAAAATTACCCAAAAGGCACCTTGGAGTAAGGTGATTACATTTTCTACTCTTGGCCCATATTGGCTATTGTGCTTTCCCTTTGGACTGCAGCTTGACACTGTCGCAGTCCCAGCATCTTGCAGATGGCCATCTTGGTAGTGATGCGGAAAGCAGAGGAGGAGAAGTAGAAGATGATAGGGTCCAGGCAGGTGTTGAAAGGCGCTGAGCAGCAAGGTGTAGTACCTCCACGAGGGGCTGGAACCTGTGATAAAACCCAGCACATGGGAGAAGTTGTAGGGAAAGACACACACAAGGAAGACGGCCAGAGTACCCAGCGCCATCCCGATGGCCTTCTGCTTCTGGCCCGGGCTGATCCTGGGGAGCGTGTACAGGATCCTGATACAGCGGTTGTAGCAGAAGACGCAAACTATGAGAGGAACCAAGCAGAGCATGATGAAGAACTCCAGACGCACCGGGAGGAGGATGGCCAGCTGTTGTTCGGTGAAGTCCTCGTAGCAGACGGAGGTGTTGCTTGGGGAGAGGCCTGGATGGTGCTGGATGATGAACACGATGCTGCAGTGGAGAGAAACCAGATGATTGTGCTGGCCACCACAGAATAGAAATGTTTGTGAAGTTGGTGGTAGGCGATGGGATAGGCCACCGCCAGGTAACGGACCACACTGACAGCCATCAACAGGAGAGAACTGGTGTAGATAGTGGAGAAGAAGGTGTAGGAAGTGATGGAGCAGAGGAACTCGGGCATGTTCCACAGCATGCCGGAGGCTGCCTCGTACATCTTGAGAGGCAGGAAGGGAAGAAAGAGGAGGTCGGACACAATCAGGTTGAGCAGGAGGATGTCTGTGGGAGTGGGTTTGTTGTGGATCTTGACGCTGAAGGCGTAGAGTGCCAGGATGTTGGCAGGCAGGCCCATCAGGAAGGTGATGATGTAGACGGATAGAATCACCTCACCTTTCACCCACACCATGGCTCTGAAGCTATAAGGTCAACAAAACCAAAAATAACACATTCAGGGTGCCCAATAATCATATTTTAAAATCATACAAATGTAGCCGTTTTCAATGATCAATGTATTTTTGTTACAATCTCTCAGCCAACTCCTTATTACCAATGAATGAATCATAATTTGCTTATAGCTACATTCTCCCCACAGTACACTTGCAGCTCAACAGTGAAAACCTGAAAGGGAGAAGGATAACACATTCTTAATTCCAAATGGTCATAACCTATCTGGCTGTGGATGTGTATTTACTTTTAATCAGGAATTGGAGAGCTCAGCCATGTGTATTCAAGCTTCCCAAGAAGGTCGTTACTTTGGTCAAAACAGCAGAATGTTCCATTTACATGTTCGAGCATATCTAGCAGCCACGCAGACCTGTTTGAGTGCACAGCAGACTTATTGAACAGTGCAAACATGAGGAGGTGAGAGTGCATGGTAACGATTAACTAAAATGCAAAACATTGCTGTGCTTAGGGAGGGAAATACCCATGTCTAATTTTAATATCGATTTTGTAAATAGTGTGGAAACAGACATTGACTTCCCAAGAGAACAGTCATGTAAATGATAACAGAATCCAAACATGTATTTTTCCATGTGCCCAAGGTTGATGTAACATCATATGTGTATTAGCATTTAGCTAACACTTGACGAGTACTGTAGCAACAAACCACTAATTGTTACTGTATGTGTCCATGTGGTTGTATGTGTCCAGGGACCAACTAGGACCAACCCTGCTTAGCTTCATAGTTAAGTGAGCAGTGGGATGTAGGTTGGTATTCTGCTGGCAGGTATGCTGCTGGCAGGTCTCTCTCTTCCCTATATCATTGGCTGTGAACTGGTGACTGTCTGCCCCGTAATATGGCATCCATATTAGGTAGCCTTCAATTGTCATCAAAAGCTCTGTCACTTGTCAGACAAACCTCCCTCAGTTGTGGCTGGGTTACTGTGTCCCTCTATGTCTCTAGTGTTGTTTTGAGCTGTCATGAAGACACCAGGGGTGCTGTTCCTTCGCTTCCCAGTCAGGATCCTCTTCATGGTGGCCTGGAACATGGAGGAGGAGAAGTAGAACGTCACAGGATCCAGGATGGTGTTGACCGTGGTCAGGAGCAGAGCGTAGAGCCGCCACTCCACATTGTCTTGGATGATGAACCCCTGTACATGGGTGACATTATAGGGCAGGAAGCAGACAATAAAAACAAGCAAGGTCCCCACAGCCATTCCAACGGCTCTCTTCCTTTTCTCTGCACAAAGGTTAGGGGTCCTATTGAGGATGAGGATGAAGTTCAGGTAGCAGAACACACAGACCAGCAGTGGCACGATGTATAGAACCACACACAGCTCCAAGCGCATGGGAAGCACCACCTTCAGCTGCTCCTGGGTGAAGTTGTTATAGCAGGCATATAAATCAGATGAGGTCTGGTTCTCCACGATGTAGATGAAGCAGAGGTGGACCGAGCTGAAGACCCACACCACCAGGCTGCTCACCACTCCGTACAAGGGCTTGCGGCGGAGCCTGTACTGGACAGGGAAGGCCACACACAGGTAGCGGTCAACACTGACCACCATCAGCAGGAGGGAGCTGGTGTAGATGGTGGAGAAGAAGACGAAAGAGGTAACATTGCAGAGAAGCCTGGGGAGAGTCCAGACCATGCCGGAGGCTGCCTCGTACATCTTGAGGGGCAGGAAGAGCAGGAAGATAAGGTCGGACACAGTCAGGTTGAGCAGGAGGATGTCTGTGGGAGTGGGTTTGTTGTGGATCTTGACGCTGAAGGCGTAAAGTGCCAGGATGTTGCCAGGCAGGCCAATCAGGAAGGTGATGATGTAGACCGACAGAATCACCCCACTCCTCACCACCATGGCTTTCAACTGAGGACGAGCAGAGAATGACAGCAACTATTATCTATATTTGATCATATAGCACACGGTTTTAGCTGAAAAATGGTCAACTCTAAATTAAGATCAACCATTATCTCAAATGATGATGTAATGGATGCAGCTTGCTGAGGAGATTTTGAAATGAAAATGAAACCATCCATGAAATAATCTACTATTCCATTTTTTATAGTTCAAACCCAAGCTCTGCCATGTGGAAACAAAAGCATCATGGTAGAATGTAGATTGTTTAGATTGTTTTTTGAGATGATTGTATCAGCTCCCAGTATTAGGCCATCTAATAACATACATTTGCAGTGCGCTGCCAGGACCAAAGCTTAAATAACAATAATGAACAGTCATTGAAGTATTACTCACGCTATCAACAGTTCATCAAACAGAGGATATGGTGGAAAGTCCAAGGCTATCCGCTACACAGGCTTCACGGAAAGTTATTTGTGCAGATTAAAGTCACTTCTCTCCTCAGCTTGGTTGGGGAGGACTGTCCACCTTTTTCTAATTACATGCTCCTAATTTAACTTGAAAAAATGTTCTCTCTAGCTCATTTCATCAGAACAAGTAAGCAGTCAATGAATGGGTGGTTTGTACATAAGGAGATAAGCATCGGTGTAATAAACCAAGTAAACAGCCATCACTGGGCCTGAATCATTGAAGTTTTGCATAACTGTCACCATAAGGTGTCCCTTTGTCAGAGCGAGACGTGTTGGGACAGGGTAAGCAGATCCAGAGGGGAATCAAGGGAGCCGTAGAGTGGGGGATCCAGGACAGAGTAGCAGGACTGACGAGAAGTAGGACTGGAGACAGGGACCAGAGTCAGAGTGGGCAGAACTGTAGTAGAGAGGAAAACAGCGTCAGTCAAGGGAAGACAGGCACAGCAGGACAACAGGATCTAAAAAGGAACATAGACTGACTGAGCAGAGATTACGATCTGACAGCGTGGAAGTGGCAGGGCTGAGTATTTGTAGAGGTCTTGATTATGGAACAGGTTGCAGCTGGTGGGAATCTGCTCTGACTCCAGCACACCTGTCTCTGCCCACACAATCACACACACACACACACACACAGAAAAGGAAAGAGCACTGGGGGAGTGGAGGCAGGTCAAGGAGACACCGGATGAGCAGATGTGTGGCAGGAGCAGATGTCAAATTTGGGGTTCCAGGTAAAATCCTTTTGGGTTCTATATAGAACCTTCTGTAGAAAGGGTACTACCTGGAACCCAAAAGGGTTCTACCTGGAACCAAAACGGGTTCTTCAAAGGGTTATCCTATGTTACTTTTGGGGATTGCTGTACCTTAGGGACAGGTTGCCTTAAAGACAAAAACATCTCAATGTCAATGAGCTTGAACATTATTATTTGTTGTATGTAAAATACAGATGCAAAAATGAGAGTACCTTAGAGGGATATCCAAAGTGGGGAGATTAGAGCTGGCCTTTGGTCTACAGATAATATAGAAGGGAGACATCATTCAAAATGACACACCTAATATGGTTTAATATGTAGCGGAGTCAATCACCACCTTCCGGAGACACCTGAAACCCCATCTCTTTAAGGAATACCTAGGATAGGATAAGTAATCCCTCTCACCCCCCCCCCCTTTAAGATTTAGATGCACTATTGTAAAGTGACTGTTCCACTGGATGTCATAAGGTGAATGCACCAATTTGTAAGTCGCTCTGGATAAGAGCGTCTGCTAAATGACTTAAATGTAATGTAAATGTAAATATGTGACATCATCATCATCAAGAACCACACAAACCTCTCTCTGCAACGTATTCTGCGTACAAACATTACAGCTCCCCACAGAAAGACACTTACAACTGCCAGAGCAGTCAGCATCCATGGCAGAACTGTGTTCAAAGAAAGACAGACAGAGAGAGACAGTGAGAGCAAGAGAGAGAGAGAGAGAGAGTGGGGACACATGGGGGGACAGAGGAGGAAGAATGACAGTCACTGTGTGCCGATTATAATGATATCAGAAGATAAACAACAGAAATTCTGTACTGAAAGCTTACTTACACTGTCCAGCTGTGAATTTTGTGTCAAGGGGCAGCTGCTGGATGTCAGTGGCCAGTGAGTTACTGGCTACACAGGAGACATTCGGGCCTCTTTCCACAGGCCCAGTGAGTTCTGCTGACACCATATTTTCTCTGTATATGGTGATAGAAGTGAAGGAGGATGGGAGAGTGCTGCTTCCGTTGATCGACCAGTGCAGAGTGGCATTAGGTCGCGCTTCTGCTCTACACACACAGTGCAGAATCCCACCCTTCAAGGAGCAAGTGGAGTCAGAGAGGATTGCTGGGGGGACTGGAGTGACAGAATGACACAAAGGGTTTAAAAATGTTATTTTTGACACTTCCTTCCTGTTGTGAGTGAGAAACAATGACAATAGAACTATGTTAGGGTGGAAAGGAGTCCTTTCTTCTATTTTACACACATAATGTGTCGCTAGAATTAGCATCTCATAGTACAAATATAATGTTAGTTCCATTGGAAACTGTGCAACCACACATAGACACATACAATGAGATACTTACAGTTGACATCCAGAAACAGCCAGGCTGACTGATTTGATCCAATATTATTTTGGACAATGCAGGAGAATGAGGTGTCTCTGCTAATGTTGGGATAGGACATTTTGCCCTGAGTTGAATTCGTTTGGATGCTTTGGCCTCCCTGTCGTCTGATCCACACATACCGGCCTGGCTGGGGGTTGCTGTCAGCAACACACTCCAGGTTGACACTATGACCTTCACTGACAGGCTGTTCGTCCACCATCACCTTCACACCTACAGGGGCATCTGTTAATAAAGTAGACAAACATGTTTTGTGACTTTGTAGTCGTTTGTTCTGTAAAATTGTAGATTTATTTAAGTGATGGCCTGTGAACGGAATAATTACACAACTGAGATCAAACAAGAAAGACCAAAAACGTACATGAGATGTTAAGAATGACTGGTTGACTCTCAGTTTGTACTGTAGCGAATTGAGCTGTGCATTTCATCTCTTTTTTGTGCAGTTGGCACGTTCCTCTTCCTTGTATTGTCTCAGTAGACACCCACAGCCCTCCCTTTTCCCCCATGGAAGTCACTGCTGTAGATTTTACAGGCAAACGGCTCCAGCGAAGGGATGGAGGAGAGGATGGGCAGGAATGCCAGACAGTACAGTTGGCCTGGAATAAGGCACCATCCACCAATGCATTCTTCATGGATAAGGCAGGAGCTTTTCTATCTGCAAGTTCAAATAAATGATTAGTAGCTGGAACCAAAGGCAAACAAGGCATTACCAGTTCCTGTGACTAATGGTTTAACGCCCTGTCTGCAATTCTCATTCAGTTTTAACATAGTGCTCCAACTACATATCACTATCACTCCTAAATACAGATGTCAAAGTAATGAAGTACTGTTCATCTGATCACAATCTGTTGTATTTTTTCAGTTGTTTAACGACAACAAATATTCAATCTAATACTCCTCTCCATGAGTGCGCTTACTTTCAATTGTAATCCTTGCGATCTGACGATGGAAATTTTGTGTAGCTGACTCATCAGGGTTGATCCACACGTAGAGCTGGAGGTTATCGTCTGTCCATGTCACACTCTCAACCCTCAGTGTACAGTCACCCTCTGATGCATTGCCTGGCACTGATGTACGCCCTCTAAAGCTGCTCTCCACACTGGTCGGTTCCTTGCCATCATAAACCTTGGGATAGAGAATGCTATGATACCGGTACCAGATGACCCTGTGGTGGGGGGCGGTGTGACAGGACACTTCTACACAACTACCATCTACTGCCTTCACAGTATTGGGCACCTTCACTATCCAACAGTGACCAAGCGAGACAAGTGTGCACCCTGAGGAAGAAGACCTAACAAGTCAGTTTACATTGTATGAGTTCTCTTTCATTACTTTTCAAGTGGAGTTTAAATAACCTTCCCCAATTTGAGGAACAGAAGAGTTGGTTGATCCACAGAAGTACAGTGCATTTGGAAAGAATTCAGAGCCCTTCACTTTTTCCACATTTTGTTACATTACAGCCTTATTCTAAATTGGATTCAATAGTTTTTCTCCTCATCAATCTAAGCACAATACCCCATAATGACAAAGCACATTTTGGTTTTATTCATCTTTGCACATTTTGTCGTTGTCGTTGTCTTTCTTCATACATTCACAACAATCACTTTCATACTTTCATACTTTCATACTTTTCATACTTTGACAACAATCAGAGTGACGGGACGCCAAATCATTGGGTTCCATTATAAAAGCTTCATCAGTTTCTGAAGCACCAGCTGCTCCAAAGCAAAATAAGTAGCATTTACTGTAAACATACAGTATTGAACATGTGGTGACATTTAATGGCTTAAAGCTAGAAAACTCAAGTCAGATAATGCACATGTTGATGCAGAAATAAAATGTCACCATGCAAACAAATGTAATTTAATAAGATGTGTAGAATGTACCTGTGATGAAGCTGAGGATGTCCATTACAGTCGGCGGTGTCTATAGTCTATTAAGGTTCCGATGTCATGTGATGGGTAGGATGCTGAAGTTTGTAGCTATTAAACAAACAATCAATCACCCAATCAATTAATAAAGGAAAACTATATTTTGGTTCAAGATATGTAACTTTCAAAATACAGAAATACAGATTGCTGACAAGTAAAATATTTGGGGTATTTTCCTTTACGTTGTCACGAGTCCGACCAAAGGTGGCTCCCCTTCCCGTTCGGGTGGCGCTCGGCGGTCGTCTTCACCGACCTACTAGCTGCCACTGATTTCTTTCCTCCCCCTCCTTATGTGTTTATTGGTATCACCTGTTTTAGTTTGTTGTAATTAGTTGGGCTTTATTAGTCAGCCGGCCTGCCCGTTTCTTTGAGCGGGATTGATTATTGTAACCCTGGTGTTTGTTATTGTCGAACGTGTTGGTTTATGTTCGTGTATAGTGCGGGACTGTTTCGTTCCCCGTGTCTGGGGCATTTTGTTTTGAGCACCCAGTGTTTAGTGGGGTGGCCGTGGTTCACCGTGTGTGCATTAAAAAAGCACTATATTGAACTCTCTGTTTTCCTGCGCCTGACATCCCACTCACGACACCCAGTACCTTACATACGTCAATTATGTACTTTTATTTCATTTCTATTTTAATATGGATTGAATCGCAACATGAATACATTCAGAATATTTCGTGTTTTTGTATATTTTCTAATGAAAACATCTCACTATACTGCAGCCCTAGTACTTGACTACATAGAACAGGGCTCTTCAACCTTTACTTGCCGAGGGACCCCCTCCCAGGCAAACCAGTGACTCATACATTGGGGGGGGGTCATGTTTTGTCAAATCACCAGGCGATTGATAATGGCAAGGAGAAGCTTTTTCAAATCCTATGTCAGATTCTCCAGTGAGTGTAATTGACTCCAATTGGTGTAATTTGCTCAGTATTGGAGTTCATAAATAAAGTTGACATTATTAGAAACAAGATATTCTCCTCTTTTCTACTGTAGGTATGTAATTCAAATTGAGTTTATTCTGTTATTGCTTGCGATATTCATAAAAACATTGAAATAAAAATTCCACCAAAAAATATACAGTATATTCGTGGACCCCTTGCAGTACCTCCGCTGACCCCCGGTTGAATACCCCTGAGGTAGAGCATTTCACTGTTAGTCTACACCTGTAGTTTTACGAAGCGTATTTATTTTATTTGACACACACACACACACACACACACACACACACACACACACACACACACACACACACACACACACACACACACACACTAACACAAACACACACACACACACACACACACACACACACACACACACACTAACACAAACACACATGTTAATATTGTAGTATTCCACGTCTATAGTATATTTGTAATAATAGAGTAATAATGTAATGTCTTGTATGATTTATTGTTTTACTTTTGATGTAGGCTGTTGTTTTGTTGAGATGTAATTATTTTGTTCCTGTTTGTACTACAGGAAGAGTAGCTGCTGCCTTATGGGGATCCTTAAATACTTAATACTAGGACACATGTGGCTCATTTGGTAGAGTGTGACACTTACAAAATCAAGGTTGTGGGTTCGATTCCCACGGGGGACCAATATGAGAAAATAATACAAATGTATTCATTCACTGCTGTGAATTGCCCCTGGTGAATAACAAATAGAAAACTATATATTATGTGAGAAGAGGTTACCTGCAGGCTACAAAACAACATTATCAACCTGTCATTGAAATGTTGTCACAAATCCCCATTAAACTAGAGATTAACATCATGCCTTACCTTCAGAGGTGGTGGTGAGCGTCTGTCTGTGTTGGCCCTCTGTTCCTCTCACAAAGTGAAACCCACTACATCATCCTCCCCTTTATTCTTTTCAAACAGGAAACTTACTGAGTCTGTCTGAGCCTACTTTCCAATTGGCCAAGAGTTTGTTCTATTGTTAGCTTTCAAACAAACCTTCGTATTTTTTTTCTAATTTTTTGTTAATGTTGGTACATTCAATGATATTAGAGTAAGTTTAAGAGTTTTAAATACCTTGGCAACATTAAAGGTTCTACAGAACGTAGGTCATCATAATGCTGTGAACAATTACATTAGGTTACAATAAAGAACAATAAGGTGGACATTTCATGTTTTTATTTGTTTTGAGGTGAAAAAGACAGCGTTATACTTTCAGTAAGAGCAATATATCTCTGTGAAAGTACAATAGACCTACATTATATTAATGGAAAACTAGAGAAACTGCAGGTGATCCATCTCCAGTACCTTACTTATTCTGTGTCTGCCTACATTTCCTAGCACACATCTTTCTTCCTCCAGATAGGAACCGCTAGACGCCTCCCTTCCCCCGTCCAGGGACCCCTCATTCTTCTTCTTCATCCACTTCTTCTTCTTCCAAATCACACTGGAATAAAAGACATCCTCCCTCTCCTTCTTTGCAGTGCCTTCTCCTGGATTTGTAGCAGTGTCAGCGATAAGATTGGGCAGGCTGGTTCGGTCGGTCTCAGAGATGGCTTTGGAGGAAGGCAGGGGTTTGGGACCCAGATTGGGGGCCTCTAGGTCTTGTTTGCGTCCCTGTCTCCTGGCCTGACTCGGTATCATGCTGTTGGTGTATATGTCTTCTTCTGGCGCAGGAGGATCCTGCAGTAACATACATTTATAGACACTTAACATAATTTTTTTTGTTGCAATTTCATTATCAATTTATTTCCAGGATGAATCTGATGATACTTACCTGTGTCCTCTCACCACTGGTCGGAACTAGGTTCATCCCCACATCACTGTCGTAATATTTGTAATGACCTCTGAGTACCGTAAAACAAGGATACCAAACCCTGTGAAATCATCATACAAAAAACTGGTCAAATCAGATAGCTATAAATAAGTGTTGACTTCAGAGTCAGGAACTAAGTTAATGTAAAGCACAAAAAGTATAAAGACACAAATATGTGCAGTATTTCCGGAACATTTAAAGAGTGATGATCTTACCTTCGGAGATACAGTAAAGCACATATCAGTGCTGTCATTAATGCCGAAACAAATATTGCAGTGATGAAGATTGGCAAGGAAACTTGACCTAGGGGAGAACAGAAAAAACTTTCATCGATAGACTTACAAAAGTTGTTATCAAGGTTATCAAGATCATTAATCCAGTCAATTCTGGTATCCAAACCCCTTATGAATGATGATGACTGGTTTGTGTATTTCAAAGTACCTATACTATACAATTATGTTTTGACCAGATCCAAATCGCTTTTACTGCAGAAAATCACCAAATGCTGCACAACGTGTATGTATGGCATTTGATAACATAAAGCACTTACCCTCAAGAACGTCAACACTTTTGCCCAGCCCCTGGTGACTCCCCAGACATTGAATACAGAACTGGAGGCTGGAAGATCCTACAGAGTTGGTGCTGAGGCAGACCAGAGGGGGCGTATCCTCCTCCTGTGATTGGTGGGTGGTGAGGGAGCTTCTCAGGCCTGTGCTGCCCATTGACTCTCTGACGACAGTGTTAGTAATGTGACTGACAGGCTGTCCAGCCAATCGCCACTCCACTTTGGGAGAGGGGTTCCCATGACTCTCACAGGTACAGTTGATCTGATCAGCAGTTCTGATGCAGCGAGAGGAGGGCAGAATCTTTGGAGCAACTATAGACAACAGAGGAGGAAGACAGTTAAATCAAAAATATTTATAACTAACCCGAGATAGTTATGTGTCGTTTTCAATGGGAAAATTAAGCATAGTGGGCAGAACGAGCAAGGAGGTGGGCAGAGCCAAGCAAGAGCTAGCGAGATCCTATTGCTGGGTTCTAGCATGTATTTGCATATTTCCGTTAGGGAACACCTTCGCTGTGAAGTGTGCATTGCGTGTGCAATAACTCAATTTGCCATTGCGGTCGTTGTAAACAACACAACTTTTAGAAACTTTGACAAAGGGTCACATCTACAAAACTTACTGCACTCTGTTCATAACAGATTCTAGTTTTAGGAACAGAAAACTGTATTGACATCAGGCTTGGTGTGAGCCAAATCAGGTGGCAAGCAGTGTTACGTCTTTTACAGTAGTTCCTAGTGACTCAGATCTACAGTTGAGCTCAGCTCAAAGCTGGGGTTGCTGTTGAGTACGTTTGAGGGGTGAATTTAGCACATTGGTCTGTGTGAAACTTATTCCTCAGCCGGAAGAGTCCCCACCTGAAACAGCAAATAGCTGGCTCAAGTGGACATCTCATTAAAACATCTGTGAAGGCTTTCCACTAGATGTTGGAACATTGCTGCATGAAACATTGATATTTCATTAAAAAATCAGCTGTTTCCAGCTACAATAGTCATTTACAACATTAACAATGTCTCCACTGTATTTCTGATCAATTTGATGTTATTTTAATGGGCAAAAAAGTTGCTTTCCTTCCAAAAACCAGGACATTTCTAAGTGGCCCCAAACTTGAACGGTGGTGTATATTTCTCTATTTTTTTGCATATATATATATATATATATATTTTTTTTTAAATCACGTTTTTGACTGCACTGCCCCTTTAAAGTATGTTCACAGGATATGGAAGTGTAACAACTTACATGTCACATCTATGTTAGTAGTTGTTGAGTTGTCCACCCCATGCTTGTTCTCTGCTTCGCAATAGTACCGCCCACTATCACTGATAGCAATCTCATTGAAGGTGAAGCTCTGTCCACATCCTACAATGACTCCCTCCCTCCCATTGACTCTGTACCAGGTGTAGGTCTTCACTGCTGGGTTGGCATTGCTGCTGCAGGTCAGAGTCACAGAGCTGCCCTCTACCACTGGACCAGAGGGACTGACCGACAATGAGGTGTTCTTGGCAGGATCTGAAGAAGTGAAGAAGCATATTGTATGGAAACAGGTAGTTTAGAGTGTTTTATGACACTAGCCATAGTGCTAAACTATTGTGTACGTTTGTTTTTATTTTGCACTTACACATCCCATCTAGTTGAGTGACAGATGAGTTCTGGGATCCAAGACGATTTCTGGTCTCACAATAGAACTGGCTGTTGTCTGCTGGTACCTTGATAGTTAGCATTCTGCTAGATCCCACTTCTGTGACCTGTTCTTGATTGACTCTGTACCAGGTGTAGCTCCCCACTGCTGGGTTGGCATTGCTGCTGCAGGTCAGAGTCACAGAGCTGCCCTCTATTGCTGAACTAGAGGGACTGACTGACACTGAGGTGTTCTTTGGTGGGTCTGAAAAACCAAAACAAATGATGCAGTGAAATGTTATATCTATTGTTCGATTAAGTGATAACGCCAGAGAAGCAGGTGTTTGGAGGATAAATTGGCACGGTGTTGTTAGGGCCGAGACGAAGTTGAGGGCAGGCAAACTGTACCAATATATCCTTCAAACACTGGCATTCGAGGGCATTATCACTTTTATACAATGGGACACCAACATATTCAAATAATGATTTAGATATTTTAATTAAAACCATTATTTTGATCTATTTATTAATACTATGTCATCCTTCCGCAAGACATAGTCCCGACACAAATCTAGGGTTGCTATGCAAGCCGGCTGGTCGTTCGTTCTATCGGTTCGGTTGCCAGAGACGCGAGCCAGTCATTTAGTCTTTTTGTTCTTATAGCAAAAGCCTAATAAAGTTTGCTTAAATATATATATTTGTCTGCCATGACTACAACACAAAGCATATTGAAACAGTTCTGTATCTATGGACGCGACCCAGTCGTTGGTTCTAAATGTTCCATTGCCATAATTGTCTGGCGACGTTCTTATCTCTTGCTTGCTAGCGAGCCAACTACGGCTAACTGACAGTCACGTCAAACAATGTAGCCAGAATAACAGCAAAGTAGCCGGGTTTGTTTAAGCTGTTTTCTAGTGATATTTATTTGGATACATCCATAACAAAGAGCTAATAAGGCGCGACTTCGCCTGGCATTGAAAATATACTCTCTTGTCAGGACACTTGTTCAGAGGAGCTGGCCAGCAACACAGCTAACACAATACCATTAAACGTAATCTGGAAAGACAGCAAACTAATTACACATTGTTTTTGTTTTACCTGTTTTCTATTGATAGTTCTTTGTATATATCCATAAAAATGATGTTATTCATGATTTTGACTGGCTGAGAAAAGCTGCCTGCCTGTCTGTCTCATCCCGACGAGGTCATTACTATGGGACATCTGGAGATCTAATTTTAATATTGAAACAATGCTGCAAATGTCAGAGAGATAGACAGCAATGTTTATACAAATGTCCTCTGTTGAAAACTAAATGTTAGTCTAAACGAAATGTGAGGGAATGTAGTGTAGATAGTGAAGATCAAGTTTATAAAGTGCCTGGCTGGGCTGATGAGACAGTGGATTGTGCAGTCAGATGGAACAGAGTAAATAGGCATTTTAATGTAATAGATTTAGCTGGTGGTAACTTATGGAATAGACACCGACTGGAATGTGGTTTTAACCAATCAGCATTCAGGATTAGACCCACCCGTTGTATAATGTTTAATAATTCATGCGTTTAAGCTAGGTTTTTTAGCTCATAGATTTTGTTGTAATGTTTGTGACGCTCAAATATCACATGAATACGTAGAATGTATGCACACATGACTGTAAGTCGCTTTGGATAAAAGCGTCTGCTAAATGGCATATATTATTTATATTATTAATACACATTAGACATGGCAAAATGTATAGACTTGCAAGAAACGTTGCTTTAAAACTGCAAAATGTTCTCTTGCACGCGATGACAGAATGTGTAGAATTGCAGGACATAAGCTTTAAACCTACAAAATGTTCTCTCCATCAACAAGAGGGGTGTGAACCGTTTGTATCATGAACCGTGCTTGTGCCCATAGAAATAGACGTTTTGTGTGCGCGCGGGGGGAGAGATATTTCCCAATGCCGGAAGGGGGCCTGAGTGAAAAAGTTTGGGAACCCCTGGTCCAGACTCTCTAGAGCCTACCCCACTTACCACTTAAAAGTAGGAGGATACATACTGTATACAAATAAAAGATGACTGGTCATTGGTCAGAATAATTAGATCAGAATGTGATGACATGCTGTGGGCCAAAAACTCCATCCCACATGATTAGGCTGAAATTCCAGGCATTTTTTTTAAGCACTTACACAAAAAGGGCATCGTTTCCACAATTTCAGAGTGTTAGTATGACCTCAGTGCTTGGAAATACAGTGCCTTGCGAAAGTATTCGGCCCCCTTGAACTTTGCGACCTTTTGCCACATTTCAGGCTTCAAACATAAAGATATAAAACTGTATTTTTTTGTGAAGAATCAACAACAAGTGGGACACAATCATGAAGTGTAACGACATTTATTGGATATTTCAAACCTTTTTAACAAATCAAAAACTGAAAAATTGGGCGTGCAAAATTATTCAGCCCCTTTACTTTCAGTGCAGCAAACTCTCTCCAGAAGTTCAGTGAGGATCTCTGAATGATCCAATGTTGACCTAAATGACTAATGATGATAAATACAATCCACCTGTGTGTTATCAAGTCTCCGTATAAATGCACCTGCAATTTTTCAGTTTTTGATTTGTTAAAAAAGTTTGAAATATCCAATAAATGTCGTTCCACTTCATGATTGTGTCCCACTTGTTGTTGATTCTTCACAAAAAAAATACAGTTTTATATCTTTATGTTTGAAGCCTGAAATGTGGCAAAAGGTCGCAAAGTTCAAGGGGCCCAAATACTTTCGCAAGGCACTGTATATATATTTTTTATCACGTTTTTGACTGCACTGCCCCTTTAAAGTATGTTCACAGGATATGGAAGTGTAACAACTTACATGTCACATTTATGTTAGTAGTTGTTGAGTTGTCCACCCCATGCTTGTTCTCTGCTTCGCAATAGTACCGCCCACTATCATTGATAGCAATCTTATTGAAGATGAAGCTCTGTCCACATCCTACAATGACTCCCTCCCTCCCATTGACTCTGTACCAGGTGTAGGTCTTCACTGCTGGGTTGGCATTGCTGCTGCAGGTCAGAGTCACAGAGCTGCCCTCTACCACTGAACCAGAGGGACTGACCGACAATGAGGTGTTCTTGGCAGGATCTGAAGAAGTGAAGAAGCATATTGTATGGAAACAGGTAGTTTAGAGTGTGTTATGACACTAGCCATAGTGTTAAACTATTGTGTACATTTGTTTTTATTTTGCACTTACACATCCCATCTAGTTGAGTGACAGATGAGTTCTGGGATCCAAGACGATTTCTGGTCTCACAATAGAACTGGCTGTTGTCTGCTGGTACCTTGATAGTTAGCATTCTGCTAGATCCCACTTCTGTGACCTGTTCTTGATTGACTCTGTACCAGGTGTAGCTCCCCACTGCTGGGTTGGCATTGCTGCTGCAGGTCAGAGTCACAGAGCTGCCCTCTATTGCTGAACTAGAGGGACTGACTGACACTGAGGTGTTTTTTGGTGGGTCTGAAAAACAACAAAGAATATGCAATTAAAATGTTCTACCTGTTTTTTGGTTTGTTTAATAAGTTATTACTTGAGGCTCCAGTATGTTTGTAATGTTGTACTTACATAGCACATTCAGTAGAATGATTGATGAGTTCTTTGTACCATGGTCATTCCTGGCCTCACAGTAGAACTGGTGGTTGTCTATAGATGCTTCCGTTTTTAACTCTCTTTCATTAGCAATTTGTGTCACATGGTCTCCATTGACTCTGTACCAGGTGTAGTTTTTCACTGCTGGGTTGGCATTGCTGCTGCAGGTCAGACTCAGAGAGCTGCCCTCTAACACTGAACCAGAGGGACTGACTGACACTGAGGTGTTCTTGGGAGGATCTGAAGAGACAGGTGTAAAAACAGTGAAAAGGCTTTCAAAAAAATTGTTTTAAAACTTGGTGCTATCCTCACAACTAAAATTGAGTACAAACAATAGTTCCAGAATTATACGTACACAATACATCCAGTTCGATGACTGTTGAGTTCTTAGTGCCATGGTCATTTGTGGCACCACAGTAAAACTGTCTGTGATCTGTGTACACCTGGGTCTGATGTTTGTTTCCATGTCCTATTGATGTCACCTGATCTCCAATGACTCTGTACCAGGTGTAGGTCCCCGCTGGGTTGGCATTGCTGCTGCAGGTCAGAGTCACAGAGCTGCCCTCTAACACTGAACCAGAGGGACTGACTGACACGGAGGTGTTCTTGGGAGGGTCTGGGGGAAAGAAACAACAGATACTGAATGAAACAAGTAAACATAGTGTGTGTTATGATACTGGCTACACACTTAGAAAATAGGGTTCCTCCAGGGTTATTTTGGAAGGGTGATGGCTCCAAGAACCCTTTGAGCTCCTCATTGAGTCTTTGCATTTCTGAAAAGGGTTCTTTCCTCTCTTAGTGACAATTAAAATGTAAGGGTTTGCTCACAGCTCAAATCAAATCAAAATCAAATCAAATGTATTTATATAGCCCTTCGTACATCAGCTGATATCTCAAAGTGCTGTACAGAAACCCAGCCTAAAACCCCAAACAGCAAGCAATGCAGGTGTAGAAGCACGGCTCTTCTTGTGCAACCACGAGTGAGAGTGTCATTCCAGTTTATCTTATCTTTTTTGTGTTATGCTATTTCATCATCATCATGACTACGGTCAGTCACAGTGTCTTGTGAAATACTCCTGTATGGCCTTCCGTCAACTGAGAATAATTCTCTCCTCAGATGTCTCCAGCTGTTCTAGAGCTGGCACACCTGATTCAACTTGTCAATTAACACAATTATGACACCTGAAGAATTTTAAAAGCCCAGTGCTGTCAAACATAGGTATTCCTGTGTTTCATATAAATGTATTATATCAAACGTTAGGAACACCTTCTTATTATTGAGTTGCACCCCCCGTCCCCGTCTCCTTTTGCCCTCAGAACAGCCTCAATTCGTCGGGGCATGGACTCTATAAGGTGTCAAAAGTGTCCCACAGTTCTGATAAGATGGCTGGATGTCCTTTGGTTGGTGGACAATTCTTGATACACACAGGAAACTGTTGAGCGTGAAAAACACAGCAGGGTTACAGATCTTGACACAAACCTGTGCGCCTGGCACCTACTACCATACCCTGTTCAAAGGCACAAACATCTTTTGTCTTGCCCATTAACCCTTTGAATGGTGCACATACACAATCCATGTGTCAATTGTCTCAAGGCTTAGAGATACTTCTTTAATCTGTCTCCTCTCCTTCATCTACACTGATTGAAGTGGATTTAACAAGTGACATCAATATGGGATCATAGCTTTCACCTGGAATCACCTGGTCAGTCAATGTGATGGAAAGAGCAGGTATTCTTAATGTTTTGTACACTCAGATTCTATTTCCACACCATGGGGTTGGAATAATACTGTGAAATTGTAAAAACGTATGATAACGCCCTTTTAACGGTCTGAATGGTCTGAAATTTCCACCTGTTTTGGTGGGATGGAATTTTGGCCTGCTTGGTGACAGAGAAATTGTTCTGCTAAGAAGATATTTTTGCTTCTTTTTGACACGTTTTTATTTAAAACAATCCCAGTTAGGTACTTAATTGCTACTCAGAAATGATATGATATCGAGATAAAAATGGCTGCATTGGACCTTTAACAATGTGATATGGTTAAACAAAATAATGAACCCTGTATGGTTCTTCAAAAAGATCTACAAAGAACCTTTGACACCGAGGAAGTATCTTTATAAAACTATTGTCCATAAAGATTCTATATAAAAAAACATGAAAAAGGGTTCTATATAGCCCCCAAAAGCCTTGTAACCATAGCGGAACTCTGTTTTGGTGTTCTTCAGAACCTTTTATTAATGGTTCTTTATAGACCCTTAGGAAATGGTTATGTTTATCACCACAGAGGTTCCATTTAGAACCTTATGAGCATGGTTATTTATAGAAGCTTATTTTTGTGTATAAATATATATATATATACCAAAAAAGGATCCGCTATGGTTACAAGCCAAATAACCCTTATTTGGTACTATATAGAACAATTGTTTTTGTGTGTATAGCTCAAAAATATTAAACACATTTATTTTATTGTGTACTTACACATCATATCTAGTTGAAAGGCAGATGATTTCTGGATTCCATGGTCATTTTTGGCCTCACAGTAGAACATGCTGTTATCTGTCAACACCTGGACAGTTAGCTCTGGCATATTCTTCACTGGTGTCTCCCGACCTCCCCTGATTGTGTACCAGGTGTAGGTCTTCACTGCTGGGTTGGCATTGCTGTTGCAGGTCAGAGTCACAGAGCTGCCCTCTATCATTGAACCAGAGGGACTGACTGACACTGAGGTGTTCTTTGGGGAGTCTAACAAAAAAAAAAAAAAAACTAATATGTATATATATATATATATATACAGTTGAAGTCAGAAGTTTACATACACTTAGGTTGTAGTCATTAAAACTTGTTTTTCAACCACTCTACAAATTTATTGCTAACAAACTATAGTTTAGGCAAGTCGGTTAGGACATCTACTTTGTGCATGACACAAGTAATTTTTCCAACAATTGTTTACAGACAGATTATTTCATTTATAATTCACTGTATCACAATTCCGGTGTGTCAGAAGTTTACATACACTGTGCCTTTAAACAGCTTGGAAAATTCCAGAAAATTATGTCATGGCTTTAGAAGATTCTGATAGGCTAATTGAGTCAATTGAGTCAATGAGTCATTTGGAGGTGTACCTGTGGGTGTATTTCAAGGCCTACCTTTAAACTCAGTGTCTCTTTCCTTGACTTCATGGGAAAATCAGAAAACAAATTCTAGATCTCCACATGTCTGGTTCAACCTTGGGAGCAATTTCCAAATGCCTGAAGGTACCACGTTCATCTGTACAAACAATAGTATGCAAGGATAAACACCATGGGACCACGCAGCCATCATACTGCTCAGGAAGGAGACGCGTTCTGTCTTCTAGAGATTAAGATACTTTGGTGAGAAGTGCAAATCAATCCCAGAACAACAGCAAAGGACCATGTGAAGATGCTGGTGGAAACAGGTACAAAAGTATCTATATCCACAGTAAAACGAGTCCTATATCGATACAACCTGAAAGGCCACTCAGCAAGGAAGAAGCCACTGCTCCAAAACCGCCATGAAAAGCCAGACTACGGTTTGCAACTGCACATGGGGACAAAGATCATAATTTTTGGAGAAATGTCCTCTGGTTTGATGACCCAAAAATATAACTTTTTGGACATAATGACCATCGTTATGTTTGGAGGAAAAAGGGGGAAGGCTTGCAAGCCGAAGAACACCATCTCAAACGTGAAGCACGGGGGGTGGCAGCATCATGTTGTGGGGGTGCTTTGCTGCAGGAGGTACTGGTGCACTTCACAAAATAGATGGCATCATGAGGCAGGAACATTATGTAGATATATTGAAGCAACATCTCAAGACATCAGTCAGGAAGTTAAAGCTTGGTCGCAAATGTGTCTTCCAAATGGACAATGACCCTAAGCATACTTGGCTTAAAATGGCTTAAAGACAACAAAGTCAAGGTATTGGAGTGGCCATCACAAAGCCCTGACCTGAATCCTATAGAACATTTGTGGGCAGAACTGAAAATGCGTGTGCGAGCAAGGAGGCCTACAAACCTGATTCAGTTGCACCAGCTCTGTCAGGAGGAATGGGCCAAAATTCACCCAACTTATTCTGGGAAGGTTGTGGAAGGCTACCCGAAACGTTTGACCCAAGTTAAACAATTTAAAGGCAATGCTACCAAATACTAATTGAGTGAATGTAAACTTCTGATCCACTGGGAATGTGATGAAAGAATTAAAGGCTGAAATAAATCATTCTCTCTACTATTATTCTGACATTTCACATTCTTAAAATAAAGTGGTGATCCAAACTGACCTAAGACAGGGAATTTGTACTAGGATTAAATGTCAGGAAATGTGAAATACTGAGTTTATACGTATTTGGCTAAGGTGTATTTAATATGGATGGGCATTTGAAAAAATATCGGTGTTTGAGTACTCTCATAAAAATAAATGTAAGTTGTACTGGTTGTGCTGGTTATTCTTTACATAACTGAAAAACAAACGGAACATATTTTCACTGCATTTGACATACTGTATTCTCTAAACATCAAATCCATCTTAGAGTTGAAATGTCAGTGCTTATGAATTTAACCAGCTAAATAGTTGCATTTGTACAGTTTGAGTACTTGCATTTGATTATAGGAAATAAATACAAACCTTGAATCGAGTACCTGAGTACTCAAATACTCGTGCCCATCCATAGTTTCATTGTATACTTACACATAACATCCAGTTCAAAGACTGATGCGTTCTGTGTTCCATGGACATTTTTAGCCTCACAGTAGAACTTTCTTTGATCTGTGTACACCTGAGTCTGATGTTTCTCTCCATGTCCTATTGATGTCACATGAACTCCATTGACCCTGTACCAGGTGTAGGTCTTCACTGCAGGGTTGGCATTGCTGCTGCAGGTCAGAGTCACAGAGCTGCCCTCTACCACTGGACCAGAGGGACTGACTAACACTGAGGTATACATGGGAGGATCTGAAAAACAGGGACAACGTTTGAGACAAGTGAATTTAGTGGTGCCATAGCACCCATTGCTACTGAGATAGTGCAAGTACTTACATGGCAAATCTAGTTGAATGACAGAGGAGTTCTCGGTTCCATGGTCATTTCTGGCTTCACAGTAGAACTGACTGTTGTTTGCAGACACCCGGATAGTTAGCATTCTGCTAGACCCCACTGTTGTCACCTGAACTCCATTGACTCTGTACCAGGTGTAGCTCACTGCTGGGTTGGCATTGCCGCTGCAGGTCAGAGTCACGGAGCTGCCCTCTAACACCGAACCAGAGGGACTGACTGACACTGAGGTGTTCTTGGGAGAAACTTAAGAAAAAGTGCACACAATGGTATTCATGTTTGACTGAAACAAAACCAAACAAATGATGCTAATATGAGGTGGGGAAAAAAGTCCAAATGATCTTACATAGAACCGCGACGGTCAGACTAGTTGCAGGTGATTTGACATTCTTGCCAGCTTGTTGTTTGTAGAGAGCAGTGCAGGAGATTTTCTGTTCATGATGGAGGTATGAAGCAGTGAAGGTCAGAGAAGAGGTCTTGACTTGAGTTTTATCCTGATTCTCCTGTAGTCCCTCCTCACTTTGACCCAGACTGGGGGTCCATGTCAGAGTTGGGTGGAGAGAGGGACATGGGGCTGCGGCAGAGCAAATCAAACTCACTGAGGTCCCCTCCCTCACTTCCACTGTAGCTGGGGTGAGAGTGGGTGTGGGGGGAGTGTCTAGAATAGAAAGACACGTTACTAGCTCAATGAAACAAAAAAAGAACAAACAAACCCACTATCAATGATAATCAATCAATTGTTCGATGAGATGAGCGAAAACAAAGTCTATAAATAAAAATACGTCAAGTACAATTTCATGTCGTTTTTGTCGAGGTAAAGTGTATAGAATCACGTGTGGTCAGTAGTTCCGTTTGATTGGACAGCTATGTGTCTTACCTGCGATATTGATTTGAACAGGTGTGCCAAAATTAAACTTGACACAGTTGCCACATTCTAGTCTGAAGTAAAGCTCGTCACCAGTAGGCATGTTGTCCAGGATTGTAGTACAGTCTTTCTGGTTCAAGTTCCCAGATGGTCTGGAGCCTACTGTGTTTGTCTTATCTGTTCCCCCTCTCATCCAAATGGCATTACATGAGTGAGTCTTTAGGCAGGGATTATAGTCCACTGTCTTTATGGAACCAAGTGTAAATGAGCAGGGAATGCGCACACATGATCCCTTCAGAGCCTCTATACTCTGAGGCATCAAGGCTGTCCAATCTGCACAGAGAACACCTAAAACACACACACACACACACACAACAGCACAAGTCTTTATAGAGTTCGATTTGACTCATTCAGCTCAAGAAAGACAGCATTTTTAGGTGTACTGTGTATCAGCACCAGTCCATTTTTCCAGCTGGGTGACACTTTATTCAAATGTTTATATTTATGATCAACATAGGACATTTGTTAGGGCGTGAGTGTGTATCAAGAACTAATTCATTATTATTACCACACATTGCTGCTGCACATATCATCTTAGCCAGGGGTGAAAGAAGGTATAATTCCTTCCCGGTACGGGACCTCTTATGTGTGCATTTTCATGGGCCTAATCATAGAATTAGTTATAGAATCCCAGTTAATTCAATAGGATCTCTGTGGGCCTAGTCGTAAAGATTTGTCATTTAACTTTTAAAATGTATTACCTTTATTTATGTCAAAAACACAACCCGTCATGAGGTTTTCATCTGATTTCATAATCCGAATGGCTCCTTTACCAGGCTATACCCGAGCACCTTCATCCACTCGAACCACATCGCATTTTGGAGTGTAGGCAATACCACACGTTTTCAAGTAAATTCACAAATGTTTCATGCCTCTGACATGCAGTAATGATACATACTAGTGTAATAGCCTACTTTTTAGTTATATTTTTAAATGATTATGGTGATAGGGTCATGATTACCGGTACGGCGTACCTCCACTCTTTATTTTGCCTGGACGCCATACTGGACCGTACCGCCTTACTTTCACCCCTGATCTTGGCCAGTGATCCCAACTCCCACAGCCACCCACCTTGCAGCAGACAGCCACTGAGGAGGAATCTTAAAGTGCCAGCCATGTCTCTGTCGGGGAAGAGCAGGGGGAATAACACAGTCATTAGCTTGTATTACCTCTGCATGTGAAATGAAGGATTTCGTTTTTTACAGTCAACATCCGCTGTGTGGCATTTATTCATGGTATAGTGGTAAAGCTGTTATAGATTCCCCTGCCTGTGAGACTTACTCCACCCATCCCCTGACGCTGCCAGAGAGACTACGGGGTCATAAACTGTCTGCCCAAACTCCCAGTGACCTCTGTGACCAGGCCACTGATAAGTTGCCAGGATCAGGTGGTTGCTATGGGGTCAGACACCTGACAATCTTCTTGCCTGCTCTCTTCAAGTAACCTGTCTAAGTCACTATTGCCTTGTAGCATTCATTTTTGTAGCCATGAAATGCTTTCAAAGGCTGGTCATGACTCACATCAACAACATTATCCCAGATGCCCTGGACCATCTCCAATTTGCATACCGCACCAAAAGATCCACAGATGATGCAATCTCTATTGCACTCCACATTGCCCTCTCCAACCTGGACAAGAGGAACATCTATATGAGAATTGTATTTATTGACTACAGCTCAGTGTTCAACACCATAGTGCCCTCCAGGCTCATCACTAAGCTCAGGACCCTGGAACTGAACAACTCCCTCTGTCACTGGTTCCTGGACTTCCTGACGGGCCACCCCTAGGTGGTGAGGGTAGGCAACAACACATCCACCATGCTGACCCTCAACACATGGGCACCTCAGGGGTGCATGCTTAGTCCTCTCCTGTACTCCCTAATCCCCCATGACTGTTTGGCTACGCACAACTCCAACACCATCATTAAGTTTGCTGACGACACAACGGTGGTAGGCCTGATCACCAACGACAACAAGAAAGCCTATTAGTTGGGGATCAGAGACCTGGCAGTGTGGTGCAAGGACAACAACCCCTCCCTCAACAACGGAGCTGATCGTGTACTACAGGAAATGGAACTTGATTTGACAAATGTCAATAAAAAAATTGGTGTAAAATACCTAATGAAAAATGTATTTATAAGAATGCTGTAAATACCGGTAACTGTTTGCTCAGTTGGAAATAATATCTAACTAGTCAGTGAAAACTGTCTGGGGTTTGGAGTTTGTGACAGCAACTATGTTAGCTTATTACAGTATTATAGACACTATGTCCTGGAAACTTCTTACTTTCTAACAACTCTTGTGTGGCTTGTGAGAGTCATAGTCCAGCAGTCTGTAGCTCAAACACGCAAAGTTTAACAGGGGTTAGAATTCCAAAACGTCCAGGCATCACAGTGGAACTGTAGTAATCTCCATACAACACATTAGCCCAAATGATATAGCCTCATACACACCATTGTGAGCTCGGTCCGTGAAGCGAAACAGAATGTGAGCTTGCGAGATCAGGATGATTTGTACAAGACTAATGCATGCAAAGTGCTTGAGTGGGTGGTAGCATCACAAATCCAACAACACAGGGCCTCTCATGAACTGTTGAACCCCTCCAGTCAGGCTTCTGGGCTATGCATAGCACTGAAACTGCCTTGGTAAAGATAGTGAACGACCTCCTCTCTGCTGCTGAGTTCCCTGTAAGTTATCGGGACGTCATTGAGGACCATGTTAGGACATTTGTAAAATGTTCTCAAGACATTTGCTTTACCAGTCATCAGGGGACAGTTTTTCAAATGAATTCATCTGGATTAGAATGAGATCAAGGTAGTCCTGATTTTCGACATCAACACTATCCTAATCACCACCTTTGAGTTTTGAAAAATGCAATAAACAACTTTTAATCCTTATTAAAGGTCAGATTGGATTACCAAATCCGGATCCTTATATGGAGAATCAGAATAAAACATTTCCATTTTGAAAAAATCTAACATTCTAACATTTAAATCTATTCAATTCACAGAAAAAAACAGCTCAAAAACAGCTAGATCAATCTGATCCTGGATTGCAAAAAAGTGGATTACAGAATCCGGATCATTCTGATCCATATTTAAAAAATGTGAATCTGGACCATGAGATTTGAACTCGTAACCTCTGGATTTGCTGATTCTTCTGCTTAGTACTTCACTATGATAATGTCACGTCCTGACCTTAGTTCCTTTTTTATGTCTCTATTTTAGTTTGGTCAGGGTGTGAGTTGGGGTGGGCATTCTATGTTTTCGTTCTATGTTTTGTATTTCTGGTTTTGGCCTGGTATGGTTCCCAATCAGAGGCAGCTGTCAATCGTTGTCTCTGATTGAGAACCATACATAGGCAGCCTGTTTTCCCACTATGGGTTGTGGGTAGTTGTTTTCGGTTTTGTGTTGCTGCACCTTACAGGACTGTTTCGTTTTCGTTTCACTCTCTTTGTTATTTTGTTGTGTTTCTGTTCCTAATAAATAACATGAACACATACCACGCTGCGCATTGGTCCGATCCTTCATACTCCTCGTCAGAAGAGGAGGAAAAACGTTACAGATGAATATAATAGTTTTCCTTCCGTGTATTTTTAACAGAGCTGAGATTTACTTTGAAGTACTAAGTGTAGGAATACAGGTGAAATCCGTCATTGAGTCAGACACGGCGGCGTTGCCAAAAGATCGGAATGCCATGAACCAAGAGGGTGTGAGTTCAGATCAGGAAAGGTTGAATAATAATTACTGTAGATGTACACACAATGTATTCATGTATGTCAAAGTGTGTAATGTATGTCAATTGAAAACACTGTATGTTGCAAGCACTGTGTGGGAGTATCCCTAACCTTGCCAACAGACAAAGAGCTGTGAATGGATCAGTGGTTCACCAATCAGGGCTTTTTTGGGCTTGGCGACAGTAAGACGTGGTTCTGAAAATGGGTAGGACATTTTTTCAAGCATCAGGTGACGTCCCCGGAGCAAGCTGGGAACTAAACAAAAATATCCAGGAGACAATGACAGAATCTTCTAAAAACATCCTATAAACCTTCGGGATATCTCCAGAACAAACCGGGATCTAGACAAAACCTCCAGGGGACCATGTCCTGGCAAATTTGGGTGAACACCTGTGACGTTCCGGGATTCCAAAAGGGTTGTTTGCGGAGGGATAGGGTTTATTTTGTGACTACTGCTGTGTGCTACTGCTTTCAAAAGAATCATTTAACCAAAGCCGTGCTGTGCTGCTGCCTGTAAACACACAGTCCAGTGCAGTAAAATATCAAAGTGAATGGCACACGCCCGTATAGCTCTGATTGGTTATGGTGCAGCAGTCTGTGTCCAGTGTTTTTACTTAATGAAGTGTCTATTAATTGCCCAAACGCACGGCCACTTTCCCACTCGTATTTATATAGATTTTTTTTACAAATACCTGACTCTACATCATTTCCAAACATTCTATGAATGGATGAGAACATGAACATTTGCATATCTTTATGCTTGCTTGTCACAAAATGTAAACAAATGCAACATATTCTTCCCGAAGGTGTATATGCACAGATTGTAATACGATTTGATAGTGCTAACACAGTGTAAATTCCTCTTTAAATTTTTCATTTTACATTCCAGTGTCTTTATTGCTGTGTAATTGTCCCTGTAGTGTAACAAGTATTGTAGTTATTCATTGTTACACTGGACTTACCCTGTACTTAGGGTTAGGGTAAGGGTTAGGGTTACTGCTGTAAGTACAGGGCAAGCACAGTGTAACAATGACTAATCACAACACCTATTACACTGTACTTACAGGAATAACTACACAGTAAAATGTTCCAATCAATTACCCCCCCCAAAAAATATATATTTGAGTAATAAGGGCACCATAATGTAAAGTGTTACCGAGTATAATCACTAAAACGGTAGCAATTTTGATCCGTAAATAAATGTTCGCACCTATACATTTATTATGACATTATTAAATAACTTACCTTTTTTTGCCAACAGATAGAATAGTAGGGAGTATCAAATAAGAAGTATGTTGTGTTTGTATGTCCTATTCAACTGCAACTGTGGCTGACTGACTGACTGGACTGTGTCTTTGGAAAATGAGGAACTTTCAAAGCTGTATGTATTATAAATCTTTAACCCTGTGAGACCCAATCATAGATCCAAATTAGAAGAAAGAAAAAACCTTGAGAAATACTTGTAATAGCCCTCTGATTATGAAAATAATATTTTTTTATTTATTTTGTTTGTAGAAAGAATTTCTGGAAACATCTTTGACGGTAGAACATTGTGAAATTCTATAAAAATCACATCAAAATGGATCAAAAGCATTGAGAATATTGTGTAATGGTATTTACATTGGAAATTGAGTCATATATTGTCTGAAATAGCAACATTGGTCAACTTGACCAATCCAACTATCATGCTATCAAAACGAATATCTTTGAAAGCATCAATTATTTTGCGGGTTTCCTATATATGGAGAACATCTATCGTACTTTTATTCATATTTGTTTGGTTGTCCTTTCTGGCTTAACTTGGAAAGAGATTTTGTTCTACCCGCGCTGCTGACAACTATTTTTGTCCACTCATACAGGAGTTATGAAGGCCTAGTGCACTGATTTCTGATTCATCAGGGGGCGCTGCTCAGCACCCCTACCTCCCACAGCTATGTTTGGTTGTCCATATTTGCAGAATCTGGAAGGGAAACAATCTCTATAACCTGTCTATCAATATATGAATGTGACCTACGTCTCAGTTTGGAAACTCTTTAAGCCCAGTGTTGTCTTTTTGTGACACTTATAAAACTACTGTACCTTTAGTTCTGGCTCAGAACAACACAATATCCTTTATTTTCTACATAATCACCACATATTAGAGAAGACAGGAAAAATATGTAATACACTTGTTTAGCATTGGCACAACACATGCTTGTGTAGGGGACTCGTGTGGTCTCAGACGAGTGGACAGATTTCTAATGTTTCAGAGGCTACAAATGCCACAACAATCATGATGACATACAAAAAATATTACTAAGAGGTACATCTGGGACTGAGGAGATGTAGTTTAACATTCTTGTTTGGTTTGGGTCCTGTGCAGGATGCCATTTTGAGGCCGTGGGTCTCAGATAAACTGTAACAATGTTCCATCAAAATGTGTATATTTTCATATACTTACTTCCATCTCGTTTTCTTGATCACTCCTAATGAGTGTCAGTGCTGTTCAGCCGATAAATAATTGAACAGGTTGTATTTTAGATTGTATTTTCACCAAGTAATGTGTATTCTTATAACAAAAGCATGTGAACAAATGGTAGCAACATTATATCAACAGAGATGATGGAATTAACACTGATTAACATCATTAAACAGTATATATTTTCTTTTTATAGATATGTTGAATATCTAAATATGAACAGACAATATTTCTGCATAAACCAGCCCTACAAATCCCAGCTCCATCTTTATCATTTCTTTTTAATATTACAAAATCCACATATAATCTCCAAGAAATCTTGGAATCTCCAAATTTGTTTGCATATTAATTATTGCTTTTCAGTAAATATATATACTTTTTTATTGAAATCCAGATAGAGATATCAGAAATGGGAATAGAAACAGAAAACAGAAATATGTAATTGACACTACATTGACACTGAACAAAATGTGCTGTATGTAGCCAGTAAGCACATTTCTCACATTATGTGACCAAAGGTTAAAGATACTGCATGTGGTTCTCTCATTGTCTTTCTTTATACATGTAGCACTTTCAACAAAGTTGAAATGTTCATGAGAAGGGTCTAAGGTGACTAAGTGTCTGGTAGGGTCCAGATGCCAGTGATGGATAGGCTGTTGAGGTTTATAGCTATAAAACAATCAACCAATTACATCATTGAAGTACTTTTTACTACATTTCAGTTTCAGCTATACATTGAATCACAACATAAATATATTCAGAATATTATATATATTTAAAAGAATACTTTCTACTGAAAACATTTCACTATACTGCAGCCCTGCAGGCTATACTGCAGTAACCAAAGGCTATATTTGACCAAACAAACATATTTCATGCTGATGTGCAAAGGGATGCGAAACTGCAATGAGGTCACTACTTCTGCCAATTTCATTTTGGTTTGATTAAACAGGATGCAGATGGACCGTTCTTACACATCCCCCCCCAGTGAATAGAAATGAGATAATACATGGAAAATGATATCAAGATGGATAGTCTATAGCAGATTATGTAGGACCTGTGGGTAGAGTTTACTGGAAATGCATCACAGTCTCCCTGAAGTCTACAGTACCAAGTGCTGCATGTGTACACTAAATAAAATATTGTTGTTTTTACTACACCTGAGAAAGAGTAAGGCCATAATGTATTATTCTAGCCCATGCTCAATTTAGATTTTGGCCACTGGATAGCATCAGTGTATGCACACATTTTTAGACTGATCCAATGAACCATTGTATAGCTGTTCAAAATGTTGCATCAAGACTGCCCAAATGTACCTAATTGGTTTATTAATACATTTTCAAGTTCATAATTGTGCACTCTCCTCAAACAATAGCATGGTATTCTTTCACTGTGTTAGCTCCTGTAAATTGGACAGTGCAGTTAGATTAACAAGAATTTAAGCTTCCTGCCAATATCAGATATGTCTATGTCCTGGGAAATGTTCTTGTTACTTACAACCTCATGCTAATCATATTAGCCTACGTTAGCTCAACCGTCCCGCGGGGGACACTGATCCTGTAGACACCAATCCTTTTTCTGTCCAAATGTAGGTCAAGTGTCCTTACCACTAATTTATCACTGGGATATGTGTTTCTGCATTAATAACAGAACTGATGTGTGCTTTACCGTTAACTCAAAGACCATCTGTAAAGTATATCAGTAACATTTTTGTGTTGCAAACACACAGGCCATACAACACGAAAGCTGCAGGTCCGTCTCAACTGAAGTAATCTCAGTTTTAAAAGTGCAACAGTCAATATTATTTTTGAGAATGATTAAAATCATAAGAGGTTTCTTTGATATTGGCTTTCTAACAAGAGTTATATTTCTAAAGTGACCTTTAGCACGGAATTACCGTGATGTTCTTTTTCAGGAAGTTAAAAACTATTGACTGAATATATAATTATTCCAGCAATGGTTTAACTTTACATCATAACTGTTGGTGTTGGTTTGTACAAATTCAGACAGTAAATTTATGAATATTGTAAAACACCAGTCATTATATTGAAACATCAATAATTAGTAATTAACTCATAGTATCACTGCTGTAAATAGGTCTTTCTTTCTCACAGGTTGTCAAAGAGGACGATGGTAAGTCCTGCATTCTTCCTGTTGATTGGTGCTTCATGGTTTTATCAACATGGCCTCAATGGGAAGTTCAGCATTTTACAACTTGATGATGGTTTATCAACCTAAAAGTAGTCTATGGGCCAGGAAAAACAGTAATTGGTTTTCATTAAACAGCCACTACAAACTTCAACTATCTTTAGCAAACGCTAGGAGCTAGCTAACAATCATCGGAAGTGATAAGGGTAAACAAGCAATGTTTTTTTTTTTATAAACTCAATATTTGGTTTGACGTTTAAAAGATCATCCCTAAAATATGTCTATTATTACATACAGTGGGGCAAAAAAGTATTTAGTCAGCCACCAATTGTGCAAGTTCTCCCACTTAAAAAGATGAGAGAAGCCTGTAATTTTCATCATATTGTAGGATTTTTTAATGAATTTATTAGCAAATTATGGTGGAAAATAAGTATTTGGTCAAAAACAAAAGTTTATCTCAATACAGAAGTCAACCGTTTTCTGTAAGTCTTTACAAGGTTTTCACACACTGTTGCTGGTATTTTGGCCCATTCCTCCATGCAGATCTCCTCTAGAGCAGTGATGTTTTGCGGCTGCACACACGCACACACACACACACACACACACACACACACACACACACACACACACACACACACACACACACACACACACACACACACACACACACACACACACACACACACACACACACACACACACACACACACAGAAAAAAGAACCATGGACAGCCACATAATATTTTGCTCAATGGACTAAATAGTTTTTGGTATCTTTTAATTGTCACTGTGTTAAACTAAGAACATGTGATTTGATGTGCTTGAAGTGTTGAAGTTGAAATGGTGCTGGAATAGTGGAGGCAGGTCTTGTTTTCTTTGAGACTCGTGGTAACTCTCCGTGGTTCTGAATCAATAGTTGTTTAGTGGTCAGAACATTTTGGAAACATTCACTTGCTTGACCATGCAGTAGGTCATGTAACAGTTTGTTACGTGCAATATGCTTGCTTTGTGGACTTCACTGGACAGAGGTTGTTCTCTGGTATTGTGACGATGCAAAGGTGTGGTTGCATTTTATTTTGCCCATTTAGACTTGATCAGTCATCTCACTTTGTGGATAACCTGTGCTCCTCACAGAGCAAAAGGTTAAGTGAAGTCATCTCACTCCAGCCAGGTGAGTGGGAGTGTTCAAAAGCTCCAAGATCTTGGTCTCCAGCTCCAGGGCTTTGGCAGTGTTCTCTCCTTCCCCTCCCTCCCCATTTTCCCCACCTGCTCCCACCCTCAGCCCCTTCAAGATGGACTGTAGGGCATCTGCGTTCTTCACTGAGTCCATTTGGTCCCGATCATCCCGTATCTCCTCTACCCAGTCCAGGTAGGCGTTTAACAGTCCTAGGTCGTCCACAAAGTTCCCAATGATCTGGAGCCCCGGCCGTCGATGCCCTAGCTCCCTCAGCCTCCTCTTCCCCACCTCCCCAATGTCATTCCCCACGATACTGGGAAGGAGAACATAACAGGTCAGACAGGATGTTATCATAGCAGCAACTGTGAAATACACTAGATGGCAGTATGTCAACACCCATTGTAACTTCAGAGAAAACTGTCAACCTCAAATCAAAGTGTATTTGTGACCTGCACAGTATACAGCAGATATAAACAGTACAGTGAAATGCTTACTTGCTTACTCAACAATGCAGTAATATTAAGTCAGATAAAAGAAATATTACAAAAAGATAGCCCATCTCTCTCTCCCCTTTCTCTTACGTCAGCGTTTTCAGAGAGGTGTTCTTGCTGAGGCAATTGACAATGTTCTCTGTTCCTCTCTCTGTGATGCCAGTGATGTCCAAGTAGAGTTCCTCCAGTGTAATGTTCTGCTCCAGGGCCTTCCACAGCTCCAGAACCCCTTCTGGACCCAAGTTGTTACCACACATACTGTACAAAATAGAGGAGTCAAGAGTTAAAGGGCGAGATAGAGGCGCTATGAAACAGTGTTAGAAATGAAATTATGTTATTTTCTGAGTCACTTACAAAAGCTTCTTCACCTGACACTCGTTTGATTTCAACACTGCAGATTCCAGGATTGCTGCCTCCCTTTCCAGACAGTTATATCGCAGACTGAGAAAAAAAAACAAATTATAGTTACCTACATTAATGAGTTAATTACTATACTTCTCATCAGTTAGTCCCTGTTAATGATCAAACATTTGCAACAGGCGGTGCAGAGCTGTGTCACACAAGTAAAATGCTATGAATACTCACTAAAGAGATTCACAGCGGTGCAATATCGGCGCTAGCCTGCTAAGACCTCTGTTTCCGATGTTGGAGTATCCCAGGTTGAGCTCCTCGAGCCTATGTGGGGAGAACTGCAACACATAGTGTAATGCTGCACAGTCCACCACGCTCATCTTAACCTTGAACAGGTTCAGACTCCGGATCTCTGGAGACGCCTTGCTGGTGACTTCCTTCATGTGCAGCTCCATCAAACAGTGGAGCAGGTTCAGCGCCGTCTGGTTGGCTAGTTGCCTACCCTTAAACTGGTTCTGGAACCAGATACCCAGCCTGGTGGAGATATCCTCCCCTCCAAGCCCACCTCCAGAGGGGCCAGCACCAGCCCATCCAACTGCCCCCCCAGCCTGGCCCGGAGAAGGCCCATGAAGAAGCGAGTGAACATCTGCAGGTTCTCCACCCTAGTCTGGTCCAGGTGGAGGTCTTGGCTCAGTACGGGAGTTGGGTAGGTGGAAGGTGGGGGGATCTCACCAAAGCACCAGAAGTCCAGAGCCTGGATTATGTGACCCTGCTTTGAGAGGTTGATCGCACAGTACAGGGCGGCCAGATGCTCCTGGACGGTCAAGTGGAAGAAGGAAAACATCTCCACCCTCTCCTCTTTCAGAGGCACCAGGATCTGACTGAGGAAGGTGCTCTGTATATCTACTGGCGTGAGACCATAACGTTCCAGATCCTGTATGTCGAACATGATCTTACTCTTTAGAAGGTTTTCGTAAGCTAATCTCCCCAGGTTCGTCAGCTGTTGCCTAACTAGAGAAAGTACCTCCGATCTGAGGATGTTCCTCTTCGCCTTACCTTTCAGCGCATGGTGCTTGATGGCTGTAAACAGGTAGCAGTAGTAAACCTCGCTGACTGTCCTAGGTGGGTTCAACTCTAGAGACCGTGAGTCACTAACTTCCTGACTGGAGAAGAACTCAGCCAAGGCGGTGCAGATGATATAGCAATAGAGAGGGATGAAGGAGAGCACAAAGAGGTTGTCATTGTCCAGGATGTAGTTGTACACCTTCTCAGACACCTCGGGGTCCTTGTAGAACTTGGAGGTGTACTCCTTCACCTGGTCCTCCTCAAATCCCAGGACCACGCAGCAACGCTGGAAGAACCGCTTAGGAGCATCCGTGGAAGGCCTGGATGTCAGGATGACCGAGGATTCTGGGAGTAGACTCCCCTTGATCAACGCCATTATCAGCTCTGATACAGGCACCTTGGAGTCCACGGCGATGTCCCTGTCAGGAGCATTCCAGTCCAGTTGGTATTGAAACTCGTCCAGCCCATCCAGAATGAAGAGCAAGGGACCTGGCGAGGCCAGAAGGTCTGGCAGGACAGTCTTGAAGTAGCGGAATCGGTCTTCGAGCAGGTCCAGTAAGCTCAGCGGGGCTTTTATCAGGTTCAGCTCGCGGAATCGGAGGTCAAACACACAGGTGAACTCACGCATGTGCTTCCCCAGCGCCCACTCATAGACCAGCCTCTGCACTGCCACGCTCTTGCCGATGCCAGCAATGCCCTTCACCTTTACCCGCTTAGGTGGGCGCCCTGTGGTGCCTTGGGGGCTCAGGAGGTGGCGAGGGCAGATGCGTTGGCAGGCTTGGTGGGCGTAGATGCGCGCCCGTCGACTGGCCAGGGTGAAGTACTCATGCTGGCTGCTGTCAAATGACTCGTTGTCCTCGGTCACGAAGAGATCAGTGTATCGGATCTCAATGTGAGAAGCAGAGTTGACGGCCTGTCCTCCCCTTCTGCGTAAGATGTAAGTTGTTCTGTACGATCCAGAAGGGTATTTCTGTGAGCTGAAAGGGGAACTGCAATAGAAGAGAGACAGGTAAATTACACACAACATGGGCACACATATCTAACACATTACAATAAGATACTCAAGTCATATCTACGAGAAATGTTGCTGCATTTCGTGTATTATAATGTCTTTATAAGCAAATATTGATTCAACAGTCAATTCAATGTCAGTGTTACACAGTTTGACCCAACTCTGAATGTTATCAACCTACCTCTGAGATGAGAAGATTTTATACTCTGCCGAGGTTTCAACCCTTCCTCAACTAAATTATCAAGACAACGATTTAAATTATACATTTGACACATTTGAAAGATACATTTTCCCTACCTGGAGATTGAATACATTTAATTGTGTCATATTACTGATGTATGTCATTTGGGCACACTAGAAAGCATGTTAGTGATAATTGATTCATCATCTCATATCTTTACTATTGATGGTGCATTATAATGGAATTCATTACCTTTGACCTCAGGGGTCACAGTGAATTTACTCTTGCCTTTGAACAGTTTTGAAATGGGGCTTTTTGTCTTTTTCTTCTCTGTAGAGATGAGATAGAAAAAAATGCATGGATGTAAACTAGAAAAACATAACTAGGCATCAGGTGAGATGTTGTCCCAGACTTTGTTGATAATGAAAATGTCTTTGACACTATCTGTACTTTCACCTAAGACTTACCTCACACCAGTGTGTCGCCAGTGTTTTATATTAATGTAAGCACGAGTGTAAGTGTTTTTCCATTAGGAGTGTAACACTAAAGACTTTGGGCGACCATAATCAACAACCTTCGCATCATCACTGTTGCTTTGTGAGAAGGTGTTAAAGTTCACAGTTAGTCATTGTTATGTAAATGCAATCTCAGATGGAAACTCAACAGAATGTTTTGTCACATTGACAGAGTATTTTATTGACTACTATATACAGGCTACAATGAATGACTTTTCTATCGCTGTGCAAGGATGAGCATGTATGCAAACCGCTTGCCAGTCCAATCTGCAGTAGATAAGACCTTGGCAAGACATTAGAGGCTTTGCCACAGTTCAGTGAATTGCTCTTCAGTTGAATACTACAAGCCTGAATTGACTCTGTTAATCATTTCCCCATAATGTTCTATAGTTCAATAAGTAAATCTGACATAATTATTCTTTATCAGCTCTTTCACTTCGCATTCAGTCACAATTAATTCATTAATTTTCCAGTTTTTCAGCATCAGGTTTGGCTCACACTGCCAATATCTTAATTTTTTGTCAAACATAATCAGAAGCCTGCCTTTGGCTAAACCTCAATGACAACACTATTACAACCATCAGTATTTTTTTACAAACATCAAAACTGCCTTGCCACCTATCCTGGTCGCAGATCTGTTTGTGCTCTGCTAACCAATGACAATAGGAGTTGGCAGACGGTACAAACAGATCTGGGACCAGGCTACAACTCCCCTGCAGCCAGGCTCACCCTCCACTCTGACCGGTTTGGCCTCCTTCATCCCTTCTGTCCTCTCCCTGCAGTGTCTCTCCACCCAGACCTGCAGCTCCTCACAGTAGTAGTCCTGCACCTTATATAGACAAGGAAACAGTCACAGGACACCATTATGTTCGATACAGGAACAGAATTACGACGATGCCTTGCTTAATGTAAGTAACATATCAGGTTATTATACTGTCAGTACTGTGGTTCATCAACATACACACCTCCCTCAGGACCTGCAGGAAGCCGCGGCTGCTCTCCTCACTTGCGCACACCGTCTCCAGGGCCTGCGCAACGGCATTGGAGGGCGAACGCTCCAGCAGGGACAGGTAGTGGGCGTGAGAAAGTACCCCGGCGTCACATAGCCAGCGTAGTAGGGGGGCAGGGTGGACACGTGTCCACTCCAGGAGCACATCCCGCTGGGAGTGCAGCAGCTGCTGGGCTGTAGAGGTCATTATCCAATGGAGGTGTGGTGCTGCTGGTACTGCAGATATGTTAGTGTATGGTTATGAAATAATGATGAATCTGAATTGCTTATATTTACTGTATATTGCAACTTTCATTAATTAGGTTGCAAAGTACTTTATATTGTACCAATTCTTTATATTGTACTAATAAAAAGACTGGGGAGAAGACTGCCCTCTCTCATTAAAGTCACGGACGTTCTAGCCTGACTGCGGAACTGCAGGCACTGGGATCCCCCATTATAGGGAATGGAAAAATTGCAATTCTTTTGGTCAATCTACATATAAATACAAAATTTTTTGGAGACAATCATGGTACCAATAATTGCATCTGCAACACCAAATGTATGTCCTCGAACTGATTATTTACAAAATTGCACACAGAAGAAGTTGTAAGAATCATTTAGTTGCTAATAGCAGCCTGCAGTACCCCGGTCGGCCTTCAATTTTAGTTATCGCATGAGAGGGGTAGCACTGAGCTAGCCTGCGACGCCACTTCCTGGAGTAGCTCAAACTGCACATGTTATGTCTCAATGAGACTTCATCTTGACCTACTTCATTAGGCTTCAACGCTCTATTGAGTTTTCACATAGGAATGAATGGTGTCACATGATCGATTGTTTTGGCCATCCATGTACTGTATATAATCATTAAAGAAGACCAGCTAGTAAGAGCTACAGCACATCCTATTTGAAAAGTGAGATAGAAATCAGATCTTATATTTTTTTATTTAACCTTTATTTAACTAGGCAAGTCAGGTACGAACTAATTCTTATTTACAATGATGTCCTAACCTGGCCTAACCCGGACGACGCTGGGCCAATTGTGCGCCACCCTATGGGACTCCCAATCACAGTCGGATGTGATGCAGCCTAGATTCAAACCAGGTACTGCAGTGAGGCGTCTTGCACTGAGATGTAGTGTCTTAGACCAATGCGCCACTCGGGAGCCCGCTTATATGGATCCTTATCCAGCGCATTCGAATTGTTTAAGAAAAAAAGTTGGTTATTCGACTTTGTAGAACATAACATCCACACTGAAGCCAGAAACCCTAAGGTACAAAAAACAGCAAGAGATGCCCGTAAGAACCCTTACCTGAACAGAAGATATTCCTACATTCACTACTGCACCCTGCACTCTTTAGACCAAATACTGTTGACTGTATGCAGGGATTGTATGAATACTCTGTCTTACCTGTTAGATGGTGGGAATGGTAGTGACACGCCCAGAACTACCAATACAGAGCAGCTCAAGGAGTCCATAGTCCACAGTTCAATCATGTGTCTATGAACCGGTTGTATCACTCTATTATTATATTAGATAGACCGCTTCTCATGGCTATGATAATAACGCTGCCCACATGGAAAAGATATAGAAGAATTGAACATGATTCTTATGAATTCTACCTGGAACTTGTGAGTAACACATATGGCAGCAAATACACTTACAAGATTCATAGAAGATTCTTGTAATATCTGACTTATATGGGAGGTTTACGTTTAGACAACAGAAATGTTGCATGTATTGAATAAAAAACATACAAGAGACATGTAAGGTCTCACATACATGGGACACACATTTCAAAGCACTTGGATAATGGTAATAACAAGCTGTTGCATGTTTTGCATAAAAAAAACATACGAGAGACCTGTAAGCTAAGACCTCTAAGGTCTCACATACATGGAACATACACATTTCAAAGCACTTGTATACCACCGCCTGACGTCATTCACACATGCAATGTAACACTTATTGAAAAAGAAACAAAGTCCGCCTCGAGGAGGAGGAGGAGCAGGAAGAGGAAGGGTGAAAGCAGAAGGAGAAGAGGAGGAGGAGGAGCAGGAGGAGGAGGAGGAGGAAGGGTGAAAAAGAAGGAGGAGAGGAGGAGGAGCAGGAGGAGAAGAAGGGTGAAAGCAGAAGGAGGAGAGGAGGAGGAGCAGGAGTAGGAAGGGTGAAAGAAGGAGGAGATGAGGAGGAGGAGCAGGAGGAGGAGGAGAAAGGGTGAAAGCAGGAGGAGAGGAGGAGGAAGGGTGAAAGCAGGAGGAGAGGAGGAGGAGCAGGAGAATGAGGAGGAGGAGAAAAGGTGAAAGCAGGAGGAGAGGAGGTGCAGGAGCAGGAGCAGGAGCAGGAGGATGTGGAAAGGAGGAGATGTAGGAGTAAAGAGAGATGAGAGGAGGAGGGGAGGAAGAGGATGAGGAATGACTTTGATAGCAGCAGTGTGTCGTGGAAATTTCCTTAATTACCAAATTATGAGAGAGCAAATCACACACCAGTCAGAGTTATGCTTAATCTTCACCTTTAATAATAATTAAGCTTTTGCAATAGCATTTTGACTTTCAACATTTCAGTATCTCTAATGAAAAGTTGAGAGTGGTCAACATAATGGCAACTGAGATCTTTTATAGCAAGGATCCACTCCCCTAGTCGACATGACAAACCACAGGTCTTAGGAACTTACACAAAGAAAGACTTTACTTCAGAGAGGAGTATCCCATAGCCAGACAGCATTGGCTATAAATTATCGTTCACTTATCTCGTTCTTCGTACAAAATAGTACTAAGACATTACCTCACCCAATGGTATATATCAATTGTCATTTTACACACTCCCAACCCAAATACAACCCATCCTGGACAAGCTCACGGAGAGGAGAAAGAGCCTCTAGGTCAAGATAAGGGCAACCAGAGAGGGAACATAGAATGGTTCCAGACACTGCCATCCTCCTCTCCCCCGATGGGAAAATTAGGGAGTGACTGGCACACAGACATTGTGGAGCCAAGAGATAATTGGTTCCCCCTCAATCATCCCTTCACATGGTTTAAAAGATACCTTTTGTTATGCAGGTGAATGAGGACCCAAAAGCGACTTGGCGAAAACAGAGTCTTTAATCCAGTTTAAGGAAATAGCAATACTCCTAGACAATTCGGAGCGGTAAATAAAGCATAAGAAACAATTTCACTCGTAATCACGAGAACTGACTGGAGACTCGATAATGAACTGCAGGTTGCCTCGGAAAGGCACTTGACCGTAGCAGACTCAGACACCTGCTCACCACGCAGCATCTGAGGGAAACACGACACGACAGGGCGATACAAAGACACAGCACGGTGAACAGTAAACAAGGATCCGACAGGGCAGAAACGGAAAACAAGGGGAGAAATAGGGACTCTAATCAGGGGAAAAGATAGGGAACAGGTGTGGGAAGACTAAATGATTGATTAGGGGAATAGGAACAGCTGGGAGCAGGAACGAACGATAGAGAGAAGAGAGAGAGAGAGAGGGAGAGAAAAAAGGGAACGAACCTAAAAAGACCAGCAGGGGGAAAACGAACAGAAGGAAAAGCAAAATGACAAGACAATATAAGACAAAACATGACAGTACCCCCCCACTCACCGAGCGCCTCCTGGCGCACTCGAGGAGGAATCCTGGCGGCAACGGAGGAAATCATCAATCAGTGAACGGTCCAGCACGTCCCGAGACGGAACCCAACTCCTCTCCTCAGGACCGTAACCCTCCCAATCCACTAAGTATTGGTGACCCCGTCCCGAGAACGCATGTCCATGATCTACGTACCTTGTAAATAGGTGCGCTCGACAAGGACGGGAGGGGGGAAGGAAGATGAACGGGGGTGCGAAG